>NC_092183.1:21747500-21977500 GCF_043641665.1 Enoplosus armatus | reverse complement strand
CGAGTGTGTGTGTGTGTGTGTGTGTGTGTGTCCACCCCTTTCCTGCTAACTAGCTTACATACCCTCAAACAAATACCTAAAAAATCCACTTCCTTCCACACAGAGAGAAACGTCAGACTGTGCCGTGTCCGATGCTGAAGAAATGAACAACGGCATCATAAAATGTTGCAGAGGGCCGTACGCTCATCTGGGATGTGGGGTAAACAATACCCAGTTGGCGGCATTTGAGTGAAAAATCAATTCGCCAGCCACAGCCCATGTGTACTATTGCAGATGGTGGCAATATGACGTCATTTTCTTGAGCATTTCTGAACCAGAGCTTGGAATAAAAAACGAAGGAAATGTTCATTTGTTTTCTTTCTTTTTAAAATGTTTTTAATCATAGCTCAATACTAAAACACTTCATGGACAAGTAGTAACTATCAAAGCCTATCAAATCAGTCAAAATCAAATTACATCCATGATGAACTGCAGTGTATGGCATTGTTACACGCTGATGAAAAATGGTGCCTCCTCTAAGGAACAAAGGGACAATTATCCCTGCAATAAAAAAAGGCTACAGCCGAGCAGAGAAAACACCAATAAGACTGGAATACTGGTTCTCTCCACTCCACATCCAACAATAGTGACTGTGGTCATTATGGCTATATATAGTTGTGCTGCTTGTGGCCTTCATTAGGCCTCTCATGTTTTGGTAGTAAAGGGCAGTGTGGCTCCTCCGCGCTGCCCTTTACTACCACAAAATGAGCTATATGCAAAAGAGGACCCTGACTCTCCTAATAAAGGCCTTCATTTGGGCTGGAGGAGAGATGAGCTGCCAGGCCTAATTCACACCATAATTGTTATGGCATCATTATGGAATGTCTTTTATGGATAGCTTGGGATAATTTAATTCCAGGTAGAGGGGTCAGACATGCATAAGCCAAAAGAGTTGAAGGGTATTCTGCCCCATTCGAGTCCATGTTTCAAGTCTGCCTGACATGTCCCAGTGGAGGATTTGACATCCGAGGCACTAAGTAGGCTGGCAAAGTGCCCCTGGCATCAGGGCACCCAGATGGACGTGGCCTGACCATGATCAAAGCTCAGACACTGTCCTCCATCACCCTGAAGGACACAACCGCAGGCGGCTCTGGTCAATCCCCCCCCACCACCACCACCACCACACCCCACCCCACCCCCTCCCACCCCCTTTACCCTACACCCACTTTCTTGTCTGTCTTGAAACAAAGCCGCAAAACAGGCAAAGAGTAACCCTTTAAGTTTTTGGAAATTTAAGCCAAAGCAACATCAAAAATCTGATATAAAAGCAAAAGTGGGCAAGCAGGCTAGACTGTGCGTTTCAGAGATATCAATAGTCTGGTATTGTCTCAGGCATGAGGAGGAGGAGGGAGAGCAGATCAGAGAGCTGTGCCCAGTGAGGGCTCAGTCTGCTGGGGGCAATGCTTCTGGCAAACTCCCTTACCCCTGCTCTGACCTGGAGGATGCCCCGGCCGCTGCACGCTCCAGACACAGTGGGGAAGAGAAGCCGCGCTGAATACCAACCAGCTGCCGGCTTCTCTGGAAGCTGCGCACAACAGCGGTGGAAAACAATACAGGAGTGAACTGTTGTAAATGTGGGATTTTGAACACTATCAAAGAACATGAGGATGGGATGATTTGAATGCAAGATAGACGCTGAAGTACCCGCAGAACTGGCTGGTCGAGGAGACAAGCTTATCCCTCACAACAGCTTCAATTCACCGGCATTCAGCTGGTGGCAGTTTCCCACTCCTGCCCATGGTGTGAATGATAGGATACAAGCTGCTTCCTTGTATCGACATGCTGAGCAGCTCCTCATAACATGTCGTGTCAGTCATCCAGGTTGAGGCAGGGGGAATGGCAGTGACAGCCCTGTACCCAGGTGTCTGAGCCTGACTAGTCCCATTATTAACATGATCCTGGGCTCTCTTAACAAGACCCCGAGTACGAGCGCTCTGCTCTGCCGCGACGCACCCCCGCCTCTCTTGGTGCTTCCTGAAATGCCGCGTGGCTCCCGAGACCTTTCGACCACGCTGACTTGTATAAGGAATCAATCACCCGCTCGCTGTCTGGCCTGCTGTGTCAACCCACCGCCAGAGCCACAGCTATTGACAAGCTGGCTTACAGTAGGGCAGCCGTAGAGAGGGGCTCTGGCTTTAAACACGAGATCAACCGGCCGTGTCACCGCTGCCGAGTGAGAGAGACAAAAACAGTGTCTTCTTTTTGCTTCACGACGTTGCTGTTTTTAAGCTTATTTTCAATGTTTCGTCACAAGTTTTCGTCAACGAGATGTTGAAATGTCAGCAGCAATGTATAGTATTGACTTATATAGTACTTTTAAACAGCAGTGCAGCTGTGCAGATTGCATTTGCCAACCACGATGCATGAATCCTTTAACGAGATTCTGACCAGTTCACAAATGCAAATCAGTCTGGAACCTTTCAGTTCATTGTCGATTTCCAAGAGGCGTTATCAACGAGCGCAGACCAAAATGCCTCTGGATGCAATTGGAGAGACCTACAACCAATCAGAGCAACGAAACGTGTGACAAATCTCTGACACATCTTTCTTATCAACAAAAGCTTCAAGTGCAGTTTTTTGCTCTTGTTTGTCGTTTAACACCGATAGTGGATTCAACAGAACATCTGCGGCAGCCATCTTGATTGTTTACGAAAATGCCTCAACGGCACTTAAATCCATCTCATATTAGATAAACAGTTGTAATTGGTCTGACTTGAATCAGGTGGAATGGAAATCTGTCTGAACAGGAGGTGGGGGGGGGGGGGGGGGGGGCAGATGCATCTGCCAGAGCAAATAAAACATGAGCTCGCAGATTCGTCTGGTTTCCAGGCTAGCTCTGCACCAGCTCATACCATGATCTCGTGTAGAGAGCCTAAGTAGAAGGAGCCCTACGTATTGTATTGATCAGGGACTAAAAACCTTTGCTCGTGGGGTGTGAAAAGATCTGCGACATACAGTACAGTGATGCCGAACCATGTAGTGATTTAAGGGTCAAATTCACCAAAACATTTACCTCGAGTGGTTTCCAGCCATGCAGATAGTTCTGGTTGTATTTGTTTAGAAATAAATACACTACTGTGACAATTAAACATGCTTGGACTTTTCCCATGATGATCCCATGGTGGAAAATGTTAGATAAGTTTTGTCCGTAAAGTGTTGCTCTTTCCTTTGGAGTTAAACCAATTAAGGTCATTTAACACTTTTTTGATGTTAATATACTGTGCTAATTCCCCCAAATTTAGTGTCAGTCATTTATCAATCAGCATGGGTGTTAAATGCTTTGTTGCCCATGCATGCTGAATGTCTCCGCAGCGCAGCTGCAAGATGGCGGTGTCACTGCTCTGCTGGCCCCCTCAGCTCCTGCATGTCAGTCCTGGACTGGACTGCCCCTCCTCGCCAGCGGCCAAGACGTACTGCTTCTTTTGTTTGCGATATGCGCAGCTGGCATCAAGTCAGATCCGGTGCGGTCGGGAGTGGTCCACCTCGCATGCGATGGATGCAGTTTGACTGACAATATTTCTTGCAGACTGAATCAATAGGACGTTTAAACCTGAGCTAAGACTGCATTTTAATCAGATTGCACAGTATTGGTACTGGCCTTCAAAAGCTCACACTTGGCAAATTAACCCTTAGATGCATAAGTGGGTCAAAAATGACCCGGTGAGGTTGTTTTCTTGAAATATCTTCGTAATGAAAAATTGTTATCATTTCATATTCCAGGTATTCCTCAAAAAACATGTTTTTGATATAATTCCATTTACATTTTTAACTTACCTTTTATACATTTTAAGAAATTGTTGTTTTTGTATTACTACCCCAAGCTTCCATAAGTGGGTCAAAAATGACCCGCATGCATTTTCTATGGAATCCAATGGGAACCTTTGATTCTTATCAACTGTGGCTGTCAGGAATAAATTAACTGTGGACCACACAGACTGTATCAGAAGTGTCACCCCTCAGGAAGATTATTTTACACAGCAAGAGCTGATATGTGTAAGTATTATCTTCATATAATATTGTGTGTGTGTCTTTCATGACTGTTGTTATTATTATTTATCAACAAATTAGCCTACTTTATAACTAGCTAACACTAGCTAGCTAACTAAGATAGCTAACATTACTATATGTATTGTGTGTGTGTGTGTGTGTGTGTGTGTGTGTGTGTGTGTGTGTGTTTGTGCGTGTCATTCATGATTGTTGTGTGAAAGAGTATGTTATTTTTATTTATCAACAAATTAGCCTACTTTATAACTAGCTAACACTAGCTAGCTAACTAAGATAGCTAACATTACTATGTAGTGTCTTTGTGTGTGTGTGTGTGTGTGTGTGTGAGTGTATTTATTTATATAGCTACATATTGATCTATTGAAAACATTACTCTTATGTTTCCTCATCCAAGGTGTCATGGCTGCTAGATACACAGTTGAAATGGTCCTACAGATGCTGGATGATGGAGAGGCAGTAACAGGGTTGGACTCCGAGTGTGAAATTTCTGATGATGAGGACCCAGACTATTGTCCAGGTGGCAGTGGCAGTCGTCCACCTGGAAATCCAACTGAACAGGATCAATCTGACTCAGAAGATTCCTCTTCTGTGTCCTCTGAAGAAGAAAGTGTCCAAATCATGTCCAACAGAATGAGTCGGAAGGGCTCTTATTGGAGCGAGTTACCTCCCACCCAGGGCAGAACACAGAGCCACAATATCCTCAGAAGTCGGGGCCTGCACAAGGGCTTAGCACCACTGTCTCACCAAAAGATTCATGGGAGCTCTTTATCACTGATGATACATATAGTTTGTCTGAACTGCATACAGTGATGAGACAAGAAGGCAAAACAGGGAAAAGAGAGAGGAACTGTCAATGACTGGACAGTTACACGCATACATACACACAAACACACACACACACACACACACACAGAGACACACACACACACAGACAGACAGACACACACACACACACACACACACAATGGATTTTCACATTTTTCTATTGCTGTTCTGGGTAATTTTCTTTTCCAAAAATGTTAAAAAGTGAAAAATAAAGATATTTCAAACATGAAATCATTCTTGTGTGGTCCTAAATATAATACTAAATATTATACAAGTGATTATTCTTAACCAAAATGACAAAAATGGCATAAAAACACATTGATTCTAATATGGGTCATTTTTGACCCACTTATGGAAGAGTGTAGGGTCCAGTCACTCGTGCATCTAAGGGTTAAAGGAATTTCGGGTTTAATAAGGACAAAGATTTCAATTGGGGGAATAAAGAGCTATTACGTACGACTCTGGAGAATTTTAGTCTCGTGATATTCAAAAAATCCCCATTTTTCCACTTTTGAACAGAACGTGGAAGAACAGAATTGTGGGGAAACCGCTGAATACTATTTTTTGGCATTAAAACTGCAAAAATGATTATTTACCCGGAGCTCTAATCCAAAACTATCCATTGCTAAAAGCTTTCAGACCCCCTATTGGTCGAACTCTGTGTAGTACCTCTCCATTACCATATCAACTGACTTCATCCCTCTTTTTCCCCTCCCACATTGCCCTGACCCCAACTCCCCCGCCTGGCCCAGCTCAGGAGGAGAGCAACCCACTCTAGTAGACTTCAGTGAACTCCTCCGCCCCACCTCTCTTCCCTCCACAACCCCCTCCTCCTCCCTCTCTCCAGCTCCCACTTCTGCCGAGCCAGCCGGCCGCATCGATTTCGTGTTTGGGATGCCCACATTGATTTTCATGCAAGTCCATGGATCATACCGCTGCTTCCTCCATCTCAGTAGTACAGTGGGAGGCAAGGAAAATCGTCTTTGACAGTTGCTGCACAGAGATGCGGCAAAACGCCCCTGCAGCCCCGCTCCTGCCCCGCTCCCACCCCAGCCCACTCCTCTAGTACCTTCTGTACCGCTTCCCTCCCCAGCCAAACCTGTTTCCTCTCCCTCTACCCATCCGCCCTTCAACATCAGCGCCATCTCCAGAGCCCACAGCCTCTTACTGCCATATGGTGGGCATCCGTTGTACTGGAGTGATGAAAGAGCGGGGATGCTTTCACTTCACATGTGGCCCCTGCACACTTTTGTTAAAAAAAATGTTTTTAAAAGAGTGGACTAGAACTGTTAAATCTATGACGGTTGAGTACTTATGTGCAAAAAAAACCCTGATCGTAATAATAAATGAATGATAGTCAAAACACTTCAAAGTTAGTTTATAAGGGCTGCTCTCAAAGACTTTACATAGTGTTTCATCTTCCTTTAATATATATATAGCTTTTTTTGTTTCTTACGTTCCATGAAGCAAATCCGTTCCTTGTTTACACTAATATTCAGATCAGCTTCCAGAGGCTTGATACTTTCTTGAGACAGGTAATCGTTTAGAGTCGACATTATGTCTGCTTCTGCGCTGTACCTCCAAGCGATCCATCGATAACTCACAAGTAAATAAGCAATGGCAGCCTGGACGATGACATTAAAAAAACATCAAAAACTTTATGGTATGCTATGGAAAAAGATGGCAATAATCTCAGATATATGCAATTTTTTTTGGGGGGGGGGGTGGGCCTGAATATGACAAAATATTGGTCTTTCATGTCTTTATTCCGCCATCTATTTTTTGAATGGAACTTCTTTCTGCAACTTCATTCGAAAGCCATTTGTTTTGAGCCGTGCCTCCGTCCCTGCAATTCCCCGGCGTCTCCCTCGGAGGGCGCCCGCCCCGGCAGATGGGAACTACTTCTCCCGGTCCTTGTTGTTGGCTTTACAAACGCGCAAGCGTGGGAGTGTTCCAGCGGCGACCTGGGAAAAGTGGCAGAAATGTCACACACTTCATTTGTGTGACAGTAAAAAGGCCCGGCTGTCTGGGGAGCCATCGATCTGACAAGTTATTACAGAGGAGCAGAGGCAGGAGGAGGCAGTCAGGAGCACGACACCGACAACAGCTGGGGATCTCTCTCTCTCTCTCTTCCCTCACTCCGTCACTGTCTCTCTCTGCTCTCTGCTTTCTCTCTCCACTTCTGTCCTTCTTCTCACTTTCTACTTCACCTTCTCTACCTCCGAGCTTTGACACCCGCTCACCCACTCTCTCTACCTTTCTCTAGCTCTCGGTCTTAACCTCTCTCTCTTCTCCTTTCACCTCCCTTGCTCTCTTTATAACCATGTCCTCCTACATTTTCCTTACAGCCTCTGTCTCTACCTCCCCAACTATACCTCTACCTGCTCTAGTCTCTTCTCTCCTTTCGTAGCATCAGTGTCATTGCTTTGAGGTTTTTCACTTAATACAGAGGTCTTCTGACCCCACCCTTTCAGCGGTTGGAACGTATCTCGAGCACAACCTCGTACAGACAGAGCAGACAGAGTGTTTCTCCTGAAACAGAAGGTAAATTCTTTCTCCCACAGTAAGTAAAAGAAAGTAAAAAAAAAAAAAGTAAAGTAAACTTTTCACTTTGTAACACATAGAAAATATTGATTGATGCAGTGTTCTTTGCAAAAATGTCAATATTGTTCTAAACAACAAAACAGGTTGTTAATTAGTGTATTCTAAAACTTGTGGTCCTAGTGGGAGGGAAATAATGACATTTTTAAAATGTGAGCACAGTATCATAGTATCAAATCACTCAGGTTGGCGCTCTGTGTGTGTGTGTGTATGTGTGTGTGTGTGTTGGGGGGGGGGGTTGTGTGCATAGTTGTCTGCCAGTGTTATTCTTTACACTACCTGCTTAAGTAAGAAATTTAAAATCCTACAGGCTTTAAATTTCAGCTGAAATCACTTTTAGTCAGTGTTTTCTTAACTGCATTATCAATAGTTTTTTTTTTTATCATTAAAACCAGGAAAAAAAGGTATTTAGAGGAAATATAAGAAATGCTTCTTTTCCTCAGGACAACCAGAGACAAAGTAAACAAACTTTCACCAAAGCCTATGTATCCTGGGCTGACGTCCGTATCTTCTTCTTCCCTGTCTTTGTTGGTGCATTGAATAATATCTTTGCATGTTACTGCCACTTGTAGATCAGTAGAATAGTGGGACACCATTGCCTGCTTGCATGTACACCCGCGTATTATATAACGAGGACGCGCTCTGTAGCGCTACTAGTGGTCTAAAACTCCACAGGGAACCTTTAAGGTGAGGGCAATGTCATTGCCATGCTCACTGGAAACCACCGCTGACAGTTAATAGTAGACAGGATGTGAACTCTAGTCTCTGGTGTTTAAGTTGCTTCATACATCCAACTGTCGAGCCAAATTTAGGACTTTTTCATGCACATCACAACTGTAAAAAGACAAATGTAGTTTTTCTTGACATTCTCATATTGCCTTGTTAATCCCTGTTTCGATGAAGTTAATAAAAAGGAGATTAATGTTAATATTTTTTTGTTTTTCAATGTGCATAGGCATATTGAGTCAAACTGTGCGAACTTACAATGTGAAAACAATGTGACAATGTCAAAAGAATCATCAGCTGAATCTGCTGCTCCCTTCAGTTTTCCAGAGCTGTATAGTGAAGTCCAGCTCATTCTTTAGCTGTCCGGCCAACAACATTACTGTTAGGTCTCATGGCCAAGCAAATATTTGTAATGACCAGATCATCAAATGCCTCTGAAAGCTAAAAGAAAGCTTGTTTGTTCCCCTAAGTATTCAGTGTTAAACCGACTCCAAAACACATTGTGTAGCGTTCACTGAACCCCTCCTGCTTCATGTTGGTGTACATGTCAACCAGTAACAGACACAGTTCGAGACAAGCTGTGAACATAGTGGAGCTTTCAGCAGCTAAAGAGCCAGATATTTCCCTCAGGAGTTGGTAGAGACCAAAAACAGAGCTAGAAGAGAGTGAATATTAGACTTACATTCATCATACGGTCACAAATACAACTCCAAATATTTACAATGTTGCGCCGTCATCAATGTTGTGTTCACAACTTGTTTCCGCTGCCCTCAAGTGGCCAAAGAAATTGTAGGTTTAAGTGGAGGTCAGGTGAATTGTTTTGCTTGTTCAGTTTATGTCTTTTTTGTTTATTTTTCATTTTTTATCAAAGATCGTATATCTGTTGCGGACTCAAAGATCCGAATCCGGATAGTGAAATTAAATGCTACCATGCAGGTAGCTGTTTATCTGGATGTATTATTTTGCTTCATAGCAGCGGAGCAGCACCTGTGGGAAAACATCTATAGTTGTATTGTCCTTCAGAATCAGAATTCCTCCTGTCAGCTCAGCTCTACTGGCAAGAGCACTACACCGTCACAAAAGGTGCTCTATTTTCTGACAGTGACCTTGCCTGCAGGTGAACAGCACCATGCATTAATTCCCTGTCAAAGGAACGAAGGCTTAACCCAACGCTTAGTGCAGACGTTCATACAAACCTGCTGGAATCAGACCCACTTGGCAAGATGAGTGAAGAATACACTGACCTCATACAATGTTACAGTACTGCGCAGAAAATAAGACATCATCTAATCTCATCGGCATCACTCGATTATTGTTGTGGAGGGGAGCGTATCTATGTTCCCAGGGTTCTACGCTCCCAGGGTTCTTCTCCAGCTCAATAGCCTCTTAATATGACACATTATGGAGACATTTCAAAGGGTTTTATGTTTTCAACATAGTTTTTTTCTCGAGGTCAATTGTTCAATGCATGTCTCCCATGGTCAATATGTTGAAATCACCCACCTACAGCTTATAGCCTACTGATGTTCTACTCCTTGAAACCCACGCCCTCAAATTTGCAGGCAAGACAGTTGTCTTGACTTCAGACATTGATATCTCGACAGTGGCAAGGGCGCAGCTCTCACTACAACTTAGGGGGGGACTACAAACATGGAATTTTCTGGAGGCAACATCAATAATACCACCAAGGTAGGCTATATCAAATTATTCTTTCTCTGAAAATAGGCATAGATATTTTAAACCTTTTTTTCTGGATGGGTTGATGAGTAATTTGTGCCGGATGCTGACAGAACAGGATCGATAACCCTTACTGATCTCTTACAATGTTAGTTTAGAGTAGTTTTAAGTAAAGAAAAAGAGTTTTTCATTGTAGTTTTGTGCAATTTTTAGTTCAATAGACCTTAACTTTGCAGTGTTTCAAGTCGCCACCACTTCAAAACGATACAGTCCTATAATGAGAACATCTTTTAATTACATCAACACACTGTGATGTTAATGCTCAGATGTATCCATGGTAGCAGCTTGATCAACATTCTTGCAGTGTTATAGTTGAGTGGTAGCACTGAACCCAAAGTTGCTTCCTGGGGAGGCTGGCACCTTGCATGGCAGCTCGGTTGTCATGGGTGTGTGAATGAGACCAAAACGCTTTTGCCAGCTTGCTCTTCTCGTAACGTAGGTAGTTCTGGTTTTACTTTACTGGTAAAATGGGTGGATGGGAAAGGGTCCTCAAATTGTTACACTGTGTCTGTGTGTCGCATCAGCGGCTAACGAGACTTACCATATTGATTTTGAAAATGCCTGTATCCAACCACAGCAAAAAACTAACCAAAAAAAAGTCCTGCATAATCTAGAATTCTTGGTTTGAGGTAGAATGACAGACCACTGTGTCTTTTCTACTAACTATTCTTTGTTGTTTTTTTTAAAGACATTTCAAAACATTATTTTAGGAAGCTTACCAAAGCCCCCAAAAGGGCCAAAAAGAAAACAAATCAATTACTTCAGGTTTAAGTAGGATTTTTGCAGTGTTTTAGATTTTGTCATTTATGAACTTCAGTTGCCCATCCACTGCTTTAAAATGCCAGATTTTGTTATTTGATTTTGCTTAATACTTATTCATGAGTCCGTGTTTTTAAATGTGTATAAATCATTGTAGAGGGAGACTCTTCCTTCATCTCAGTTGTCAGCTCCTCGGCTCCGGTCGGCCTGTACATCCAGCTGTCAGACAAACAGGTAGGAGGAACAGATGAGGTGTGGGGGTTACGGCCCCAGACAGATGAATAGCACTCTTGATTGACGCTGGCCTTTGTGCACATCTCAGCACCGCTGCTGTTCTGACACTGAGTCTGTTGCACAGTAATATGTGATCAGAAGAAAAGGGCACCGGCTGCTCTGATCATCATTCTGCCCCACTCCCCCATCACCGCCTCCCCACCCTCACGCCAACATCAACTGGACAGAATCAAACTTGACACCAGACACACACTGGACTAAGTCAGCTGAGCGTGGGAAGACAGGAGAGTAAACTGTGGGCGGGGTGGGAGAGAGACATTGCAGGTGTCTATGAGGGGTATGAGTTAAAGGTAGTACAAACTCACTGTCAGATTCAGTAGCCACTGGCTAATTGGATTTGTGCCATATTCTTTTAGATGCTCAGGAGTCACTTAGCCTTTGTCCATATTCATTATATGGCTGAATCAAAGTTTTTCACAAGCAAAAAGTGCCCCCCCCCCCTCAAAAAAAAAAGAAAATATGAGTTGTGCACATGCCAAATCTTTGTTTCTTCAGAAGTGGTTCTCAAAAACAAAAAAGGTGAATTGACCCCTATGGTGGTGCTGTGTGTGGTGGCTAATGGGGTGGTCAGGCTTTAGCCTATAGTAGCCATGGCCACCACTGACTCTCTTAGTTTACATAGTTTTTACCTTTTATTTGTTGCCCATGTGTAAAGTATATAAAGTGCACTTGACAAGAGGTTTTTCCTTTCAGCACCACAGTACTATCTAATTTATCAGCAATGCAATAACTGTAATCGTTACATAATCTTTCTAAACTTAATGCTGGTAAATCCATATTTTTTTCTGGAATTTACTGGCACCAACATCTACCAAAGTGCCTCACAAATAACATTACAACTAGAGAAGGATTGAGAGATAGACATAGAGAGAAAGAGCATATTAGGTGAATAAGTACTCTCAGAAGAGGTAGGTCTTCAAGCGATTTTTGAAGACAGAGAGGGATTCTGCTGACTGCAATAAGTTCGGTGACTCATTCCACCACCGCGTGTTTGGACTGAGATTTCCTGCCTTGCCGTGACACAAGGATTGCTCATCGTCCATTTGCAGATTGTAGTGAATGAGAAGACCAGAGTTATGGGATTTCAGGTAGGTGTGTGGCGTGCTGGTGGCCACTCTGAAGATGAGCATTAGTGACTTAATGCGAGCAGCAACAGGGAGCCAGTGGAGAGTACTGAAAAGTGGAGTGCCCTGAGCTGTCTTTGGCGGGTTGAAGACAAGACCTGCTGCTGCATTTTGGACCATTTGCAGAGGTTTTATAGTGCCTGCTAGCTGCTATGCCAGAAGGGCATTACATAGTCAAGGCGAGAGATGACCAGTGTCTGTACAAGGAGTTGAGCAGCATAGGACCTGATCTTTCTGATGTTATATAGTTCGACGCAATGGTCATTAATCACGATTCCCAGAATTCAAGGAGACTTTGTTGGTAAGAGTGAGGCGCAGCTAAGCTGGATTTAGTTTTAGTTAGGGGTTTAGTCTTAGAGAGAGAGACTGAGTTGAAGGTGGTGTTCCATTGTACATTTTGAGACAACATTGAGGCAGGCTGAGACGGTTGGGTCGTCTTGGAGGGAAGGACAGATAAAGCTGGGTATCATCACCATAGAAGTGGTAAGAAAACCATGTAAGCGAATAGTCAGACCAAGGGAGGTGGTGTATATTGAGAAGAGAGGGGGACCAAGCACAGATCCAGGGTAAAGAACGTGACACTTGGACTCTTCTCCTTGCCATGCCACTTTGAATGATCGCTTCCTGAGGTAGGACTCAAACAAGGGTAGCGCTGTACCAGAGATGCCTAGTTCGTGTAGGGTGGGCAGGAGAATTTGGTGGTTCACCGTGTCAAAAGCTGCCGACAGGTCCAAGATAAAAGAAAACAAACTGATAACTTGGCATCCCATCTTGCTTGTATCACTGACAGCAGTGCAGTTAAAAGTGGAATGGCCGCTCTTAAAACCAGACCGGTTTGGATCAAGTGCTGTGCAAGTAAGTTGTGTCAGAAATGATGCAGTTTGTTTGATCACACATTTGTTGTCAAATTTAAATGCGCTCCCAACAATATGATCACTGACAGCTTTAAACTAAATTCTGGATTAAATGCTGCTTTGTGTGTTATTTTCAAAGGGCATGTCCACCTTGCCAAGAATAAATGTCTGGAGTAAATGAAAAAGATCTTTAGGTATGAGTGGCTTCAGTACAAAAATATTGGTATCAGTTGTCCATCAAAACCCAAGCTGCTCATCTAAGTTTGCATCTACTCTACAGTATGATTCAGTTATGAGATTTGCGAGTTGGATTGAGATAAAACAAAACAAAACAAAACAGGATGGGAGATTTCTAAGACTGCTAACACTGTGGTGGAGCCCTGGCAGGGTAAAACACTCGAGGTAATTAGTGCTGCTTGGGAATAAAGGGGTTTCTCCAGACAATGCAGGGGAGCACTGAGTGACACAGCCCTCTGCAGCTCAAGTGCCCACTGATGGCAGCACTTCAGTCACAAGAAGAGGCGCTGATGAGGGACAGCTAGCCCTCACTGTTTTTTTCCCCCTCTAACATTCACTACAAGACGGCACAATGACGGCTTGGTTAGATGGATTGTGCTGTAACTCAAGTGTTGTAGGTTTGATCCCTGCAGCAGCCATGTGTGCTGTGTCAAAACATCCCGGAGCTAAACTCTGAACTCCTGCCTGCATGTTTTTAAAGCAGGACTAATCAATATTTTCATACTTATACCCCCCAAAATTGTATTTTACCTTCATTGGGTCACCAGAAATGGGACTCCAAATTAATGCCAATGTGTTTATAGGCAGCTGATTGATATACACGTTTACGGTAACAACATACTCAATTTTGTAATGATAAATAATAATACAATTTTTTTTTTTTTTAATTATTGACTGCGGATGTAGCTTTTTTTTTTTGGCCAAGTGGTTAGTGTAATTAGAACTTCAGATAAAATGGACAGGACTTCTTGACTGCACATAGAGAATACACAGAATTGTAAATCATAGTGTTGAGCCATGCCATGAAATTGTGTAGTTTATTCAATGAATACAATGAAAACTGTTCATAGTGAGGTTCATTGTACTGTAATATTATATATTGATTACATAGAGCAACCAGAACACTGGAAACTGGCATTGCTGTTTCATTTTTCCTCATTTATTGCGGGGGGGGGGGGGGGGGGCAGAAATCTATGACACGCATATCTCGAAACCTGGACAAATAAAACCAAACCTTTCTGAATGGATAGGTATGAGAGTTGTGTGAGAAAATAAGCTTTTTAAACCTTTAAAGCCCTCCCAAAAGTTCATTTTGACGGCATGTGTGTGGAGCTGCACTGCACGCTGACACTGCAGTCTACTGAGACTGATGGAAAGTCTGCTATTGACACCGCTAGCGATCGCACTACCCCTACCCTCCCAGCCACCGCGCACCCCCACCCCCACTGTGGGGTGTGTTTGTCGCTCCTGTCCACTCGCCGTGCCGGAGCTAATGTTTGGTGACACTCAGACACCCTGGCTGATGTGTTTTGGCACTGCGAAGATCCCAGCTGTGCATTTACATATGCAATGACCCAGATTAGCATCCCTCCTCACACTCCATCAACACTGATTAGAGCAGCCCAGTTTAAACGCTGGTCCAGCGTGTCCCCGTGACCACAGCAACCTCTGCGTCTGGCTGTGTGCGCCACTCTCAGGTTGATCGCTCACTGGCTTGACAATGACGGCAAAGTAGGTGAAGTTTTGATGAGCATTAATTAAAGAATTCGTGCTCCAAAAGCATACATCTACATTTTTAAAGATCATTTTCAGACTGTGATTTTTGAATTTTTTATTTCATAATTAGCAGTAGTTGGACAGATAGATGGTCGATGTTTGACAAAGATATCAAAGGGTGGAGGCAGAAAACTCAGAGTATCAAACTATCCCCAAAGCTGGCCAAATAAAACCATAACTATCTGCATGGCTAGTTGTAGTTTAAGACAGATTCAAAGCAGAGTCATTCAAAATACTGCACTGCATGTGCCCAACTGAGGCAGCAGGAGACCTTACTGTGGAAACAATTAAAATAACTAATCTTTGCAGTATGGATGTTCATACGAATTTTTTTTTTTTTTAAGGTTTTACTCTCAGTTCTATTTAATCAATGTATATGTTTAGTTTTGATGTCATTTTATTGTGTTGGGAGTAATGGCGATATTGTATTGCTGTAATTGATATGGATTCCAGGATGAATGGTTGTTGATGAGGTAACAACTAATTGGGATGCATAAAAAAGAAAATGGGTTCGATTCCGGCCTGGGCCCCCCCCAAAAGGCAAAAGAAATGCCCCCCCCCCCCCCCCCCCCCCCCCCAAACCCCCCCAAAACATACTGTATACTCAAATCATGGTTAGAATTAAGATAAGATGAGCAATTGAAGTGTCACAGTGGCAAAAGTACAAGAACTGAAGCATAGTCTACATACGGAACAAAACTACTAAAGTACTAAATACTATATACCCTGAACATAAATAGCAACTGTAAAGTGGATTGACACAAAAAAAAAGTCACAAATGAAGTGAGAAGACAAGGAAGTTGTAAATAATTAAAGGCAAAAACGACACTTTAGAGAATGGAATCAGGTGGTGGTTAAAGTATACAGTATACTAATATGCAGTTACTATAGATGTAACTGTTTTTTTCATTGGGACAATTGAGCCTTTTGCCTAGCAGCTTGCGTTTTACCCAATAACCCACTGATTGATTGATATTCACACGTCATACACTGGGAGCTCCTCACACTGTAAAAGGTTCCGAGCCTGCTGAACAGCACGCATCTGCAACTAGGAGTGTCAGTGTCACCGAAAGCAGAGGAGGGGGTACATGCACGAGGGGGGGGCAAAGACGCAGCCAGATTACTGCTTGTCATTCGCAGCATATGCTCCCATTCATTAACTAATTGCACTTTATTATGATGTAATTACAACGTCCACAGTGTGTGATGACAAAAAAACTAAGCTGTGGCTCTCCAGCCAGAGCCACCCCACTGCACTCCATGCAGTAATTGCCCTCTCGGCTTTGATGAATAAGGAGATGATTAACCTTAATTCCCAAACAGCATCGGGGCATTAGCAGTGAATGAATTACGGGGTAGTGGATGTGACTAAGCGACTTAATATGGTAAATTGGTTGAGC
The DNA here is from genome assembly GCF_043641665.1 of Enoplosus armatus. NCBI lineage: Eukaryota > Metazoa > Chordata > Actinopteri > Centrarchiformes > Enoplosidae > Enoplosus > Enoplosus armatus. Next base: position 21,961,342 of record NC_092183.1, on the reverse strand, counting down.
ATCTGAAGTGGCTCCAGTGATGCTATTAGCTCAAGGCCTTTTCTCCCGCTGCTACTGATTCCAGGTCTGAGCCTCTTCAATCAGGCCCTGGCTGTGAGTCGAGATGCCGACTGTCCCTGTGCAGCGCAAAACTAATCATCCACTTCACACAGGTAAAGATCCAGCCACTACCTCGCATGGGGGGGGGCCCAATTATGTAATCTAGATGAATTCATCCCGAGCACATGGCATGACTCGGAGCTCTCTGATCCAATATCCAGCTCGTCAAAAAAAAAAAAAAAAAACACTCAAAGTTAGCGCTGAATGGATGTCACGGAGTCCTATCCCCCACATTCCACACCATGTTCACTTTTAATAGGCGAGGGATTTCACCTCCCATTCTCTTAATGTACCCGCTGCCCAGCAGAAGAGGCTGCTTTTTTTGGCTGCCTAAGCAAAATGTAGATTGCGTGAACAAAAACTCCACTCGCATGGCAGTAAATATGATGACATTGCAAGCTTGTCTTTTGCAGACAAAGTTGTGATCCTTGTTTTTTTGATGAAGCAGTGAAAACAAGCCACTGCGAGAGCATCGCCAGCTGCGTGGTGAAGGATACGAGCACTCCAGCCGCCTTCACCCCGCCTCCCCTCTGCACTTCTCCCGGTGCTGGAGGAACAACGGGGCTGGAAAGGAAGTGGAGATGGAACAGGAATGACAACCTGTGTGCGAGTTACAGTGCAAATGAGCTCTGTAAAGGTGCTAATTGTGGGCTCAGAAAAACAGCCCCGAATGTGTGTGTGTGTGCGTGTGTGTGTGTGTATGTGTGAGCATCGTGCACTGCGCTGCATGTGTGTTCATCTTTTTGCCTAAAGATGTGAGGGGCTAATTTTGCTTACCAGAACCATTTTTGCTTATCAACAGAAAATGAGGAAAATATGGATCTTAGCTCATTATGGTGTTGTTTATGTTTACCCAAGTAACCCATTAAACCTGAGAGAGAGAGCCTCCTTTAACTGTGAGCATGTTAGTAATGTGGTCTCAGTCATTGGAGGAGGCTACTCATTACTCTTTAATGTGCTGAATAAACATTTCACAGGCTCACTGTTCCCCGCTATTGTTCATATTGTTGTGAATGCAGCATTTTCTTATTGTTAGACCACGCCAACAGATATGCTGCGCCGTGCATGCAAGCTAGAAAACCACAGGGTGCTGGGGTGGAGAGGGGGTGGGGTTAGTATATTCTGTAAAAGAGGCCTGCTTAAACGCTTGCTTTACAGTACAAAAGTGTTGAGTGACTTGATGGTGGTGATATTTTTGTCAAAGCATTTTTCTCCTGATCACGTCATTATCGATATTGATGTTGTAGGAGGTATTATTTATTTCTTGACAAACAACAACAAGTTTCTCCTTCCACCCAACGTGCCTGTGCAGTGTCTCTGGTCTGTCTCCGGTTATAGCGCAGGTTGCCAGAAATGGTCAGTGAGCACAAGTTTTGGTGTCGGTTCCCATACAGGCACAATGGCACCAAACCTGGCAACTCAAATTTGATCACAAAAAAATAAGGAGGCTGTGCACAGTCATTGCAGCCAGCTGTTGTTAGGGTTAGTCTACGTGATGTGCAGACATATGCCGTATACCCACTAAAAAAGAGCTCCTGTATTTCCATATACCCACTTATACCCGCAAACCCACAAGAATATGTAACAATATAGATTTGTGAAACCCCACCCTACTACCACCGTGACCAGAGACAGTGTAGGGCCTAGGCTACATGCCGTACTACTACTACTACTACTACAAACATGGCCTGACTGCAAACTGTTTAAAGTATTAACCTGCGGTCGCAGTCACTAGTCTTGCAAAACACAGATTTTCTCAGTACCAGAGCACACATCGTGAATGCCTTAAAAGGTCATGTCAAAGGCAGTGAGCGACTGTTTCCTCCAGCCATGCGAAATCCCAGGGATGCTGATTAACACTTGGAAGTCCAATGCCTCAGTAATTTTTGCATTCCTTATGGCCTATGCTTATATTATGTTGTGACTATATGCCAACAGTTCACTATGCATGAAGCGCCTTGGTAGCCAAGTGGTCGCAGCGCATGTCACATAACCGCATCATCAAGATGTGCAGCATGTCCAGATACATAACAATGTGAACAGAAAATGGTCCAAAGCGTTTAAATCTCCCTGGCTGTAAATGTCCTTAGCAGTTAGTTAGTCTTGTGTTTCTTATACTAAATTGTTTCAATGGGTTTCATCCTGATAACACATACCCAGTCTTTTGGAATGCTCTCACTTATGTGTGAATGCATGCACTGTATGCGTTAGTGAATGTGGTGGTGCTTATGGGGTGTCGCTACGGGACAGTGTGTGCGAGGTTTGAAACCGCATGGCTGAATAGTTCCAGAATGTAACCTCCTTTAAAACCACAAATTGTGATTTTTACATTTCTGTTTGTGTACAGATTTAACAAATGAGATACATCGTGTTAATTAATGAACTTTACCGATGCTGGATGCTTGGTTTTGCCCTGCTTCTATTCTTTATGCTAAGCTAGGCTAACCACGTCCGGACTCCAGCTCCGAATTTAACAGACAGACATGTACTTGATATCAATAGTTCTCATCTCACTCGAGGAAAGAAATGGAATCAGTATATTTTCCGAAATGTTGAAGTTTACAGCATCTCTCCTGGTCGCAGGGCAGGTAAGGGCCTGGCTCCATGACGGCGGTTGAACTAATGAGCCGGTTGCCTCCCGTCCTTTTCTTTCACGGCCGTCCTACTGGACCATTTTGGTAGGAGATTTTTCTCCAAAGGTGGGAGTGTGGGTCTGATTTTTCTCCCCATCAACAGCTCAGTTGGGCTGAAGCCTGTGGTGGAGCAGGGAGCGGACCTATAGCTCATTAGACCCATCACAGGATTTTTTTTGCATTTGCATTTTTACACATTTTCTCTGCCGTCTGTACGGCTCTCTCTGCGTGATCATTGCCCTGTGGGTGTTGAGTCCTGGGTGTGCAGTGCTTGAAGTGCTCCTGGGACTCTGCACTCAAAAGCTGTCCATTGACGCTCACCACCTTATCTGGAATGCCAAAACTGGTGAAGACTGTTCCGTCGAACGAGCACAACGATCCGTCTTCCTCTTTGGACAGGTCCATTGTGTTCTGTTAGCTCTGATTTCATTTGGACATATTCTCTCGCATTCGTGAGCACATTGCAGACCCAATGTTCAGGCCATCCGGCCTTTATGAGCTTCATGACAGACGGCAGTTTGGTGTCAGCTGCTGCCGCCACTCTGATTTCATCCATCTTGCTTGTACACTAGCCACATAGCATGGCGCCTCACTGTATGTGTCAGCCTCTGTGCACGTGCTGGCCTGTGGACTGCAAGACAGGGTGTCTGCAAAGATCAGAGTTTCCCCTGGAGCGTACTCTACTACTGGGTCAAATCTCATGGGCCTTGTGAGAAGACGCTGACATCGTCAAGGTACATTGTCAAGGCTGCGGCTGTTAATGAGAGGCACTAGCGGCTTGTGGTCAGTTACTATCTTAAACTGCTCCAGTCCATTGAGGTACCTGTCAAACTTCTCCTACAGCCACACACCAGCCGGAACTTACCGTGTTTCTGCATCTGTGAGGCGTCTAGAGCAATATGCCACAGGTTTCCCCATGGCGTTGAGGGAGTGCACCCCCCAGTCCATAACTACTTGCGCCCACCGGCACAGCGGTGGGGTTGCTCACGTCATAGTAGGCGAGTACTGGTGCAGCTGTCAACAGCCCCTTGATGTGTTCAAAAGCTGTTTGTTGTGTGTGACTCCATGTCCATGCATTCTTGTTTTTCAGGAACTCATACAGCAACTGTCATACTGTTGAGAGGTCAGGGATGTATCCTCCGAGATAATTCGCCATTCCCAGTATCCTCTTCAGCTCTTGCACTTTTGCTGGTGGTGTCAGCTGCCGAATAGCTTCCACTTTGTTGGGGTCAGGCCAGATCCCGAACTGGTCATTGAGATGCCCAAGTAACCGCAGCTGACTACTGCCTGATGGAGCACTTCTCACGACTGAGCTTCAGACCAGCTGTCTCTATGCACTGCACTGTGGTCAGCCATGTCTCCGTCAGACAAAGGAGGTTACAGTCCCTTACGTCCAGTTGAAATCCAATCTTCACTCTAAGATCATCCAACTTATTTTCCAGAGACTGGACATAGTAAGAAGGATGCTGGGCCGAGGTAAGCGATGGGCTTGGGCTCTCAGTACGGATGCCTCTCCGTTTTCCTCAATGTTTTCTCCTAACAAAGACTGCAATGGCCTTAACTTAAAATAAACTGCGAAATATGTTTTTGCACAAAAGGATGACTGTGGAATTTGTCCCCCCATCACTTACACTGGAAGAATGTATGGAAAGGATCTCTTAACAAGACCTATAGATCTTCTAAGAGACTTGAAACTTGCTTGCACATTGATTTTCATACTATTATCAAATTAATGGAAACCAGTGCCTGAAATGTAGGAACTCTAAAACACTGTGGTTTGCCTTGAACTGATGCTTGAAGATTTGTGCCTAAATGAGTAAATCGCATCTGTAATCTGAGTGTTGCAAATTGTGATTCCTTTCTTTTATGAATTCAGTATAACCATACATGAGGAGACTTGAATACTAGTTACGAGCTGGGATTAGTCCCAGAAGTGTGTCTGATACATAGACTGTGTATATAAATGGACGACGCGTCTCCACTTCCTCCCACTGTACAAAAATGAAGCCAAACTCTCCCGCATACGGCTGCTGCCATCTTGCACTGGTGGCGTCATTTGGAGCCAGAATTTGCGCAGTGGTGATCGGGGGGTGGAGCCACAGTATTGAGGTCCCGCCCGACCCAATTGAGAGCACATCACAGTCAATCGCAGCTGTCAATCAAGCGTGATAAGATCTACCTAAATTGACGAAAAACATCTTTGTGAAAAATGTATTTGAAAAAGCCCTTTCAATTTGAATGTCCCCATTGACTTTCCTTGAGAGCCACCCTTGTTAAAGCTCAAAGATTTGTTTACATCATGTTGTTTTGGTTTGTCTAGCCTTTCATATTGTGGAGTGTGATATACACTTTAAGCCCCTAAGGGCTGCTTGGAGGGCTATAGACCAGTGGCTCCCAACCTTTTTCATCAGATGTACCTCCACAGCCCTACTACATGAGCTCAAGTACCCCGTCATCGACACCGCCCTCACTGATTTTATTCGACACTATTATTAATTATTAAATAAAGTGAAGATTGTGACAATATGTTTCTTTTAATACAAAACACAGTGATCCTGGAATTTATATATATATATATATGTATTTTTTTTTGGTTTTATCTCTTTTTTTAAAATAGGTTCATTCAAGTTCACAGTAGTGCTGCTACAAGAGTGCCAGAAGCTGGACGTTTTAACCATTCATTCATCCCTTTTAGCAATTTATGTGACCTCTCTGCTTTCTTGTCAACCAGTTTTCATGAACTGTCAATCTCACGGTGGTGTTGATAACTGACTGAGGCCGTTGGGAAACTATAGCCTTTCCTGTGCAGTTGTCCTGTCTTAGCCGGTAGTTTCTTGGTTATTGTGAGAACGAATATTCTAAAGATCATCTTCACACCAATTTATAATCCAATTTTCCCATAAATATGTGGATATCATTTTTTAACAAATCATAATTTCTATTTTCCTGTAATTAGCCAAGTTACTTTGATTTTTCCTTGTACCCCCTGGTAACTGGATAAGTACCCCATGGGGTACAGGTACTCCTGATTGGAGAAGTTTTGGTCAAATACAATAACTATTGGCATAAAATGTCCTGTGTATTACAACCTGGGTCTTATTTTTGTAGTTTTGTCCATCATTTCTATCAGTTATGATAACATTGTACTCACTAAAGTAATTGCTGGGGTCTGGGAACAAGACAACGTCGCTACAATGAAGTCGGACAGATCAAGAAACACAAGCAGTCAGACCATCCAACGTTTTTAGTGATGTTGCCACATCCTAGATCTAGATGAGCACAATATTATTATTACAGATAGAATGAATGAATGGCCAAAACTATGAAAATAAGGCCCAGGTTGTATAAAACAGGAATTTCTCTTTAAGTATTAGTTTTGGCCTTCAAAACCAGATTCTGGTGGAAAGCTGTATTCTATACAGGTTACAGAGGGCATTTTGAAAACGCCAGTGCAATTCAGATCAGGGGACCGAGCATCAAATATGCATAGATGGCAGGGAGCGGTGAGAAGTGAGGGACATTGAGTCATTGGTATTCTAGCGACTGTTGCAGTCAAAGGTGGAGGGTTGAGGGGGGGACTCAGAATCAGCCCAGCAGACCCAGGGCAGCTTATTGGGATAGAGAGGGAGCCCAGTCGCTGGGCTTAGACAGGCTCAATGCAGGGCTCAACTCATCACACGCCTGTCAGACAGACACCTGCCGCAGTGAGAGCAGTCACATACATGCACACACACGCGCGCACACACACACACACACATACACCTAGTCTTTAACCCATTCTTATATCCAGGAGTCCTTCTCATGCAAGAGTTTCAAGATGCTTTGAGTCACAAGGAAACACCATTTCCATAGCGTCGTATTTATTATATATTTCTGATATATTTCTGATTGACGCATGATGTTGAGTGGAACATTATGAGGGTAAGGTGTGTCAAAAATGTTTTCAAAACTTCAAAAATGCTTCATGTTGTAACAAACCTTAGGCTGTTTTTTGGTTTTCACTCACTTTAGCAATTTTTTTTTTGTCTGTATGTCCAAAGGTTTTCAACATACAACAAATATATGGTGGTCCAGGAATATAAGAATATATGACTCTGAGAAGGGGGTGTAGTTTTCGCCGCAAAAAGGCTTCAGTTTTGTTCAAAGGGTAAATGTTTATCTTAAGAAGGGTTAATTTTCATTTGAAAAAGGAGTTTAAAATTCTTGTTTGTATTGAAAATACAGGGAACCTGCGAGGATGTGGCGCTTCTTTTCACTGCTGTTGTTTCACTTGATAGGATAGGTGTGTGTTCACATTAAAAAAAAAAAAAAACCTGCTTAGCGCCGCTTTAATGACGTCCCCACCAATTTGGTTGCACATCCATGTTGTTGGTGTGTGCACATTGCAGCAGATCGCTGTCAGAGCTACGTTCTGACTGTGAGAGGCGCTGCCACAGCCAAGTGCACACAGCTTGCTTATGTCACATTCAATTATGGCTCCTCCACTTTCCATGAGACAGTAATTGAGCCGGGGGCACTCACTCTATTTAAAACCACAGGAGCTCTGCAGTTCACATTGTGTCCCCTGAAAGCTCCATCTCCGCTGATTTCCACCAGCAGAAGCCTCCCTGTGGGACCCGGTGGGGGTATCACAGAGATGGGGTAAGCTGGGGTTGGGCCGGGGCGCTCCAGGCACTGTTGGGGCAGTGTGACAATACCCCGCCAACACACACCACCCAACAGCCAGCCACCTACCATCCTCACCAATTAGACACTAGATTAATCAGTCTATCGCCCATCATCCAGGAAGGCAGGATCCACAGTCAAGCCTCCAGTCCAGGTAGGGTGGTGCAAAAAAATCTCTGCCCTACTTTCCTGGCATCTCCAACTCATTTTGTCTTAGGATTGCATTGGCTTTGTTGATAACACGTTTTCCTGGCTATCTTGAAGACACAAAATAACTTGTAATGTTACTCAGTTTGATTAGTCCATAAAATTACAAACATTTTCGAGGATTTCAAGAGCCACCAGGCAAGGGCTTTTTAGGATGGCTCGTTTTCATTTTAAAAGAGTATACAAATCTTAAAACACTACATCCACAACAAGCGCAGCTTTTGTGAGGCCTTGATCATGTTCCAATGGCTAAGACTTGGAGTATGTTGTTGCTCACAAAATAATCACGACGAGGGGCTCAAAATAGAATAGTACAGAGTTTACCCTAGGTTTCTTGAGAGCTTAGATTAGGGTGACCATATTTTCAAACCCCTAAACCGGAACCCTTACGTCTACCGCATGTTCATGCGTGCGCTTGCGCACACACCATCTGCGTTTTCATCAGGATTCTGGAACATGTATTTCAGCACATAACACACCTACCGAGCGCACCTTTCAACACCATGAACGCAGCATTTTTGTTGCTGGGTACTTTACGAAGGAGGGAGTAGGCTAAGCCTCCTCGACCTCTTTAGAAAAGACTTTCTCTTCAGCATGTGAGCCGCGTAGCCTATGACGCATGCCTATGAAAATCATTAGACAAACCGGGACGTCTGGTTACAGTAGTTTACTAGCTGTAGGTCCAAGCTGGGTTAGTTTAGCTCTTATCTAATCGTCTCAATGTTCGCTGCATTTAATCCAATCCCTGCTCTTCCTTTTCCGATGTTGATGAGTGTATTTCTGTCATGGGCAATGGGTGTCACGTGCTTCAGCAATAAAGGTAAAAAAAGATGAAAACAGAAATGTAGCAAAGTCTGAGGGAGCTACTGGCTGCCGCGTCCGCATGCACCGCCGCCACCATGGCAACGAGTACATGGTACAAGTCAGATAATATAAAAAATTGAGCAATAAGCACCAAGAAGTTAGTTATCATCACCACAATCCACATAGGTGCGTTTCTAGGATTTGAAAACATATGGGGCTGGGGCGGGGGATGTTCTGACGTCAACACCTTTGCCACCTTCAATGTTTTCGAACAACCCATACCAACTTGTTTGTTGCAGGAAGGTCGGAGTTTGTGGCGGTTGGGGTGGTGGATGGGCGTGTAGCCATACCACTTGCTCAATCTTTCTCCGACTTTAACCTTAAAAGTGTTTCAGTGATCTAACAGTACCTTCAGTTTTTTTCAAGTCTGTCCTAAAACAATAGTCAGATGATCATATCAACATTGAAACAGGTTTTGTTTGCTGTAATCATTCCTCCTGTTTGTTCTGGCCAATAAGAGCTTTCACACAAAATCACAGTCCTTGATTTGTGCAAGAATACATTCCAAGTTTTTCTGAAGTTAATATGAGGCCTCAGTAGTCCAAATTAGACAAACGCAGTGGATATCTTCCAAGCTACATGGTAAGACTTACAATAATAACATATCTTTTAGTCATGATAAGAAGAAAATTAGCTTTTTTAAATTACAAAAACACTGCCTTCATTTGAAGACAAAGTGTAGTGAATTTGCTTAATATGGTTCAACACTACTCTAATTACCTACAGTAATTACCAAACTGCGCTATGTACTATACACTGGTCAGCTCCCTCTGGCCAATAATGGAGGGCTGCAGGTGTGACTGGGCAGCTCCCACTGTGACTGTGTGAAACAGAGAGAGGCTGAAAACAACTGTGCAAATTCAGCAAAAGCTGTTTTAGTCTTTATTTACTAAATAAAGACTAAAACAACTGTGGGTTTGACCTGTCCTGCTCTCACAACTGCTGCTCTGAACTTTCTAACTAAACCCCCCTGCTGACCTACAGCATGCAATCAACAGAATTACTGCAGAAAACAAAAAAAACATTCTTTCCAATGTCACGCATCTGAATGCTGGGGCCCCCATAGCAGAAGCTGGGGAGGAGGTTTGTTTGAAATAGCAAGGGCCTCATCACCCGATCCCTATAATGACTCCCTCTCTTCTGCTCTGACACTTAGGAAGATGAAAAGCAGAGACCCAAATCACATTAACACGAGCTGACTTATTCATATTTAGGCTGATTTCAGTCCATAATCTCTCTGCTCAGATGTTCACTGGACTTATTAATACATGAAAGAAAAGGCCTAAGTCTATAAATCTGACATGAAATTTTAAACACTCCTGCATATCTAGTCTTTCATCTGTTTTAAAGGAACTACCCTTCGTTGGTAGATTAAAACATGGCTGCCACTGAGCGTGAGTTAAACGACCGGCATCGGGTAAGGACCACCCTCCATGTTGATGAAACTCGTAGCCACGCTGTACATGCTGCTTTTTATAGTGCAAATCCACAGGCGCTCTGATAATTGAAATGATTTGCTTGACATTCTTCCCTTTTAGGAGAATGGAGGATGTGGAGACATGATCAGTACATTTCCCCATGGCCGCTAATAGGACAACCAGTCTGCAAGTTCTCCTTACGGCTCCTGCAGCACTAAAGAGAGAGCAACTATATCTGAAAAAGTTTCGTAGAGGTAGTTCAGTCTAAGTCTAACTGTAAGCAATGGCAACGGGACTTAGTTTGAATTGCAGGGCTAAGGATATATGTATGGTTGTATGTTCTGTCCATCCGACACTTAAGTCGACAAATACTAGACAATTACGAGACAGCTTCATTTCTAACCTTCTGTATGATAATGGATCATAATGGTCATGGCCTTCCAAGACCATTACATTTTGTTGTTACAATAAGATCTAGCTTTTCCTGATCTGCCACCAAAACCCTAACCATAACCATAGCAGACTTAGACAAACCAGCAAGCCAACACTCCCAGGTCCTTCCTTCAATCTGAGGTTAGCCAAACCCCTGAGTTAGCTCCGCCTGGAGGACAGTGATGAGGAAAATGGACATGATCTGTCTCTTTTTCCCATCAACAACCCTCTATCTGGACTTCATCCGACAGCTTTGATGATATCTCGATCTCCCTTGTTGGCCACCGAAACGGTCAACATCACCATGCCTAGGTTCTTGGTTCTTGCACCAACCAGGAATGGCTGAATGTCGGCTAGTTTCAAACCCCACCCCCGGCAGTTGTTGGGGAGATTTGATACATCTATGTATTAGCCAGCTTACCTGGCTTGCAGTGACTCTAAGCCATTTACTGATCAATTTAAAAACTAGTTTTTTGAGACTTTGTGTGTGTGTGTGTGTGTGTGTGTGTGTGTGTATGTGTGTGTGTCTGCCATCCTATAGTTTTTAAATAGGTTGGATTTTGGTGTTTTTTTGTGGCTCACTCTTCATTGCAGTATTTGACCACTTTATTGTGGTTGGACTACGATGCCAGAGATGCATTTTATGTCTTTATGTCTTGCTCTCTTTGTGGGTTGCGATAGCTTATTCATCTAATGTGTTCTCTATTGTGTGTTTCACATGGGTTTCTTGCAAGGTTATGATTTGGGCAGTTTTTTATTGAATTGGGCAGGTTTTAAGTTGTGATTGGGCTGGAAACTGTCAATCTGATCTGGCATCACTGTGCATGAGAGTGTAGTTCACATCCTGTCACTGACTTGCAATCAGTGATTACCTTTTTATTCAAATTGTCATTTGTTTCATTGTTATTGTGTTTTAGGAAGGCTAGCAACCACTTTGTGGAAGATAATCTTTACTTCCTTACGTTATTTGTTTTGTCTTATATGACGCAAAATTATTGTACAGGTCAAAAAAATGTAACTTCCACTAAGAAGCCTGTATATCTCTGGAGGGAAGCTGTTGTATTTCAACTTGTTCAAAACTGCTTTTCCACATAACTACATTTAAATGAGATGATCGAGGGTATTGTAATGTGTGTGTCATAGTATATGTCAATTTTGATTTGTCTGTTTCTTGTGTTGCTGTAACAGTCTGGGGATCAATAAAGTGATATCTATCTCATCTTACCCTCTAGTTTGAATTCACTGGCAGCTTGTAAAAGTAGCCCTTCGAAGTATCTCCTTGTCGAGCCCTGAATACCATCTCTGTTTAAAAAGAAGAACCATTGCAAACAAAAGAGAAACTCCTGAATTTGAATTTTTACTTCGATTGTGTACCAAATGTGACCACTCCACAGAGAAGTGGAAAACTCAAAACCTAGAAATGACTGTGATCATATCGAGGCAGAACTTGCCTCCGGGACATACGTGGTTTAGAACTTGTTTTGTAATCGACCGTGACAGATGTTGTGAAATGTGAGCGGGAACAACGTGCTCTTTGAGATCTTTAACAGCCTGGTATCCAAAGTTAAAAGCTACGTGTCCAAGGTTAAAAGTTGGCCAAGCTCTCTTCGTCTAAAACCAGCACTCTGCCAAAAATCTGTCTTGGGTCAGGTCTCCCATCCAGAGTGTGGGCTGTGTTAGTGCACAAGTCAAGGTTTTACTCAGTGAGTCTGCTAGTCAGGGCCTCGGGCCTTGGCACTCCTGATGGCTGCTGGCCGCTAGTAACCCCTCCTCCTCCTCTTCCTCCTCCTGTTTTTTGCAAGTGCATGGCAAGGATCCGGCAGAGTAGAAGGACCCCGGCCTTGCAGACTTTGCTCCTTTCTCTTAGTGCTCACTGCAACCCCCCCTGCCCCACAACCTCCTCCTCTGCTATCCCAACATACCTCCCATCTCCTCTGTTAAAGCAATGCTAATGCAGAGGTCAGCAAAGCACATGCACATGGTTTTCGGAGGCCAACAGCTCCCGAGGAGGTGCTTTTGATTTTCAACTCCATTGAGCTGCACTTATTCAATATTTACTCTCCAAGACCTCTGCATTAATTTTACACCATACTTCTAAGAGGGCCCATCTAAAAAACCCCTGCAAAGGGCCTTATGCAGCACTCCTAACAACCCCCCTCCCACACCCTTAAACCTCCCTCTCTGTGCGCTCCACCGAAGGCTTCATTCTCCGCTCGTCTCTGACTCCTTCCTATCCACCAGTGGGAAGGCCAATCCTGGGCTAGTTATTGTTGGTGTGCCGTTCTATCATTACCACTAACCTTGACTCCTGGCTGCTTGCTGTAATCACGTGTAGCCACCAGGGAGGAAGTCTGGCCTGGGGTGAATTATTAATTAGCAAGGCTGGTCCTCCCCCTCAGCGCTCCCTGGGAGAGGAGGGGAGGGAGGGGGGGCTGTGTGTGCGCTCCTCGCAGGTGGTAAGGGTTACCCACCATGCAGATAGTATTAACACACCTATCAAGGTAAGACGGATCAACACTCTGGGCTACTTGTGGAATTGTTAAGCAACAAGGAATCAATAACCAACAGTGCATCGCTTCCTGCCAATGCTTGATGTGTGCCTCTTACTTTCCATCCCTGTTAAAGGCTGTACAGCATGATGGGGGTGGGGGTGGGGAGGGGGTTCATTAAGATGAACTTCACAGGCTTCCTCACAGGGGACATAGAGGTTGATGAATTCCAGTTTTCAACTAATTATCAACTTCTATATGAAGTCAAAAACAAAGCAAAGCATTCTAATACTTGTTGTCCTTTACTGACCTTTCTACACGTTGCCCCAAGCACAAACACGCACACACAATGGAGTCAATGTTCACACACACACACACACACACACACACACATTTTAAGGTATATTATATGAAGCTGACACAAGTTTCCTTGTTCAACAACACAACACATCCACAGACAGAATATGACAGAAGGCGAGACTACCTACAGTTTCCTTACAGTATGTTTTGGAGAGCCTCAGTTCACTTGTTTGGCAGATCCCCTGGGGTCATCCATTTCCCAGCACCCCTGACTTTCCCCCCTAAACAGCGGAGACTACAGGGACCGGGACCGAGGCTTTGATCTTCACACAACTCCCTTAATTCACAGAGAGGAAGCAGGGATTTTCTCCAAAGGGTGTCTCTGTGCTCCTATTCCCCAGGAGGACCGAGCCAAGTCATCTATGAAAGTGAGTGAATTGCAGAGCAAAACAGTGCTCCCCAGGGTGCAGAAACAGATACTCCACCAGTCACTTTGCTGCTTTGCTGAGGAACACTGGTAATGAAAAATGTATCACTGTGTGATGCACAGTACCTACAGCTACTTTACCTGATGTGCAAAGTCACATATAGTCAGAGATATGTGATAAGGACAATTTCCGTTTGAAGCTTGATTGTCAAATTGTTTTCACAACTTTCAGTGGCTCCCATGTTACTTAAATCATCATTAATGTACTAACTGAGCAACTCTGAATGAATTTACAGTTGTCATCACTAAATGTAAGACTGGATACAGTTTGAAAGAATCATATTGGGAGCTGCATGCATCTCGTGGAAACATGACTCAAGTATCTACAAGGTGTGAAAGACCTTCTAATTGTCTGTAGGCCACTAAATTTCTTTTCTTTTCTTTTTTGTAAAAGGCACAGAGAGGCCTCAATTCAGTGTAACTTTAAAATTTGGCCACAATTAAGCACGTTGACCATACACGGTCCAGCCATACACTAGGTTTCAACCTAGTCTTGTGGATATTTCCATATCTTCCAAAAAAGGGTCAGTCATGAGTCCTTTTGATGTCACCTCATACACAGGGGCTGGACACATAACAGGGAGCCATGTACAGTATACTGCAATCCACTGCAATAGCCCTGCAACACACAATACCTTTTTGAAGCTTACAATGTTTAATCTTTGTTGTAAATTCAATTCCACGGTAACTTTGAGGCCATAGTTTTGAATTGGATCGTACAGTACTGATGTTCGTGTATTTTGCTCTCCGTTGTAGCAGTTTTAAACTCCGATCCACAAGTCGAGTTTTATAGTAACGGTATTACTTCTGTCACCAAAGGCAAAGTATCCCAACATGAGGGTTGAGCGCCTCAGGGGCACCGACCAGGATAAGGCTCCCAGGCTGTCCCAAACTAAATGAGAAGAATAGTTGAACCCTCTAAGACAACAACAACACGTATTACTGATGTTAGTAGCTTCAACAGCCACCCTATATAACTCTGTACCAAGTCACTGATAACAACAAAATCTACTCACACGGGTATCCTCTAAAATTAGGACGTGATTGGTGACTTATTGAAAACATTCCTAGAAAGTCCAGAAAGGGTAGTGAAGGCAAAACCTTCTAAAAAAGAACCTTTTAGTTGCTCGTGTCTGACATAATACTGACCAAATCTAGGAAAATAACATCCAAGTTGTATTGAATTACACCTCACGCCATCAATTCATTTAAATGAATTAAGCATGAAATAAAGCTGTTTTGACTACTGGTGACTTTTGAGCGTTGAACTTTTTGGGAAAGATGAACCATACAACGTATCTTGGCAAAGTCATGTTATCACAGATTCAGAGCTTCACAACACATCACATTGGCCGGTGGAAGGCAATCTAATATGTTATCACCAATTCTGTGCTTGCTGTTGTGTCAGGTCATTTCATCATATACCATGATTTTGTATGTTAACTAAAAGAAATACATTTAAACTTTTATTAGCTGAATGTCTCTGTGTGATCTAAAACAAGCTCACAGGTTTGACCAAATTGGCTAGGTTCACAATTTTTCAACGTCAGGTGATCATATGAACATTTAAACAGGTTTTGCTTGCTGTAATCATTCCTCCTGTTCATACGGGCCATTAAGAGATCCCTTCCTGATGCGCTTCCAATGTAAGTGATGGAGACCACCATCTACAGTACAAAAGGTATTCAAAGGTTTATCTGAAGTTGACATGGTGCCTCAGCAGTCTGCGTTAGTCTGTTTGTCTCCACGTGTGTCGCCCCTTGGTTGGGAAGATGAGGAGTCCTCTGGGAATTCTGGTTCAGTCTACTGGGCGACAACAAGTCCTAAAGTTGTCTTTTTAGATTCCCGCTTAGTGTTTCTATCCCTCCACTGCTGCTCAGCAAGGAAACGCTGGTGAAGGTATCCATGGCGTTTGATTAACTCAGACTGCTGAAGCCTCGTATTAGCTTCAGATAAACTTCAGGATGTACTTTTGGACAGAACGAGGACTGTGGAGTTTGTCCCGTCACCTACATTGGAATCAGGTTAGGAAGGAATCTTTTAATGGCCAATGATGAGGAACGTTTACAGCAAGCAAGAACATGTTTCAATGTAATTACCTCTGTTTTGGTCTTCACCAACTCCTGAGAAAAATATCTGTCTCTTTAGCTGCTAAATGCTCCATTGTGTTCGCCAGCTAGTTGCTAACTTTGTGTGTCTGCTGTTTGGTGGTGGGCGGGTAGTATTAGCTGAGAACTGCTGCCTGCTGCGGATAGAAAACAAGATTGATGAGAGCAGTTAAACTGATCCAAAACAGAAAAGGTGCAAACTATAAAACCAGAACAATGAGCTTACAACAGCCGTAAGCCAAAGCAATAAATGTTGGTAATGAATACATATTTATTTGTGAAAAGAAAATGTGGAAAGCGATGCCCCTGATCTCCCCTTACAAACATTTACCGCTCTGATCAGGCTGCCCTTGTATTTTCTTTTAATTTACTATATCCCTTCTGCTCCATCCCAAAAAATCTTTCCGATGTCCGACAGCTTGTCGCACCTCGCCATATCCCAGGGGTTTCCTCTTTATTTGAATCCTCGAACTGGATTGTCAGCCTGTGCGTTTGACGAGAAGAAAAAAACTACCTTTATGAGGGTCATTCATCACCTTTATAAATGTGCTCTTCCGCAGAGGCTGAGCATTTCGGAAAAGAAAGAATTATGCCTCAGAAATCAAGAATGTAAGGATGGCTGCAGAGGCAGGTCCACGGGGAGTCGTTTGTGGTCCTACTGTAACTGTGCAGTGCTGCGGTGGCGCAATAAAACACAGGGTTTTTAAGGGTTTCAAAGTGGCTTTCCTGCTCTTGCTTCTGTCAGCCATAAATTGAGAATAAACACGGCTATATATGGGACGCCCATAAATGCCTTCATAATTCATACCTTTGGGGAGAAGCTCAGGTAGATTAAGTCGTTTCTGTGATACAATGTTTTCACGTGAATAATATACCCACAACCCTCCACCCCACTCCTGTTTCTGCATTCTCCCCCCTTAGCTAATAGCTTGAGCTGGACATTATTGGCCAATAAAGGGACACATAACGTATTGCAGATGATTAGACTCATGGGTATATAAAGTGTATAGGTGTAACAGCCCCTCATATAGCGTTATGTTGCATCGTCCGGGGATAAAATAATTACCTTCTGGTTGTGTCTTGTCTTTTTTTTAATCAAATGTGGATATCACAGTTTGTTGCAAAATCGTTTCCTCTCCTTTATTTCACTTTTTTCATTTTGCCTCTTTACCTGCAGGTTGAATTTCTGCAATAATCCTACAGCTAAAACCGTTCCATCTCGGCCTTCTGACATGATTTTGATCCTTGGTGACTCCTAATGATGGCGGGCGACTGGCATATGGCAAAGCCTTAAAATACAACAACACAAACATAAGGCCTACACAGCTCTGCGGATCTGATGCTCATAAGCCAACAGAAGATAAAGTCGTAAAAGACATAATACACCTCAGAAAAGAGAATCCAAGAGAGCTGGGTGCCAGATTTCTGATCAAAGCACCTTTTGAAGTTTGCACAGGAGGTTCATGGTGTGTGTGTGTGTATATATGTGAGAAGCAGACTGAGAGAGCGTGTTTTCTCGAGATACTTGCCTGGTTGTCTGTCTTTGTCAGTGTAACAAAATGCACTGAGCAAACACACAATTTTACAGTGGAAATGCAAAATACAAGAGACATTCCACACGAACAATTAAGTGTAAATGATTAGATGACTATGAAACCAGATATCTTCAAAAGCCAACTTGTATGAATTCAATATATTTCTGTATCTTCTCAAGTGTGTCTCCTAGTCTTTATGTACTTAAAAGCATCACTCATGTCCTAACTGTCAACTCTTCAGGCTCGAAGAACCGCAGTGTTTCCAGCTTCCTCAACCCCAAGTTCAATGTGACTATCAGTGTTCATTCCAACAACCAGTGTGTCCTGTATTTGCTCCTAATATAGAGGCACAATTTAAAGTTCTGAAGCCCAGAAATGAATCAGCATTTGGGTTTGCTTACCAGCCGTTTCCCCCCGAGGATTTTCCATATACATTTTCTTAATTTAACCAAGGCTAATACAATTTAACTTCCACTGGAAAGCTCCCATGGTGGAGGTAACTCCCGGTGTAGCCTCAAGGCCCAACAAGGTAGTCCCAAAGTTGTCATCATACAATAGGGAGAAAAGCTACACCCATGTCACCTGAAAAGTATGTTCATGTACGACCCATTTGCAATGACAAATGCATTTTGTAAGGAACATAAGGTTAAAATTGTGATCAGTGTAACAAGGAAATATTGTTGAACATATCTGCAAACTGTTCGCTTCCAAAATGCAAAATGCTCACACTGAATGTGTCAGTGTATCAACGTGTTCCATTTGTTTTTCCTTACAATATCTGCTCATGACGAAGTAAAATAGAATTGTATGGTTTTACGGTTAGGTTTACTGTGGGCAACTCAAAACACTTGGTAAAGTTTGGGTATAGATTGTATATTTGTCGTCATGAAAGGATGTTAAAACCGGCGTAGTGTGCTCTCTTCTTGTGGCTCCAGTTAAAAGCATTTTGATGATTTAGTGCAGAATATATAGAGATACAGATGGGATGACACAAGTATGCATGCATAAGTACACCTACAGTAATCTGCAAAACTGATGTTGACTGCCAAATATAGAAGAATACCCAAAACAACACAACAGACATTCACAAAACATTGAACTGATTGTTGGCTGGACCGCAGCAAAGTGTGGTGTGAGTGGGTGAAGAAAGCATTGGTCGGTCAAATGTTGCAGTTTCCCCATTGGCCGCAGGCAGTTGTTGAAGTTAAAAAGTGCTCTGTATTATAAAATAGTAAAATGTACTCAGTATATCAACTACATATCGACTATATCCATATCTAGTGTTAAGTTTGCATGAATAAAGAGATTGTGTTTGTTTTAGCATGTAACCTGAAAATCAAAAAGTTTAAAAAAAAATACAGTCCAGAAGATCCCAAAAACAAGTGTGTCAAAGGAACATGCCCAAGTGTGGAAACTCCCCAACATATTGGAATCAGAGACATGCCCTGGACGTTTCCAAATTTGGGAGAAATTACACCAATATTTACCCAGCAACAATGAATTATTTTGGGAAAAAAGGTTGGGCTTGTTGGACTATATAAGAACATGTGCAGAACACTTTTCTTCAGTCAGATTCCGGGACTGGCTCGGTTTTTATCTCTGTTGAAGAATAAAACTCTATTGCATCGAACTCTGATCGTCTCCAGCGAATTCTTTGAACCTGTTTGTGACTCCAAGAGCTACTCAATCCTACAGAAGGCTAAGTGTTGGTGAAGCGGTCCAGACTCAAACTCTGGCCCAGACCTGGACTTCTGATCTTCAACACAGTCCTCAATTCCGTGTAAGAATTGGATTGGATTGAATTTAGCCACAGTTTAGCACACTGACCAGATCGCTCCAGCCATTTACATGGTCTCAACCAAGTCTTTCCTTCATTTAGCTTGAGTCCAACTCTACCACTTTGTGCACAGTGCTGCTAAAACTGTGTCCCGGTGCTTTACTTCATCCAGTATAGCACCCCATCCTTCTCGTATGCTCCTAGACTGCATCCTAAAATGGTCCACATTTTTAATATTAACTGCCCCCCCCCAAAAAAACAGCATCAGTTGTTTCAGCAAAGGCCCCAAAACAACATCTGTTTACGTTCAAGTGACAAAGCCCTCTAGCAGCCATAGGAATTATGACTTCCTGGGGGCAAAGGAGGAACTTAGATGACGTTGTTATAGAGCCATAAAATCTGCATAGGGAGGTCTGTGATTACATATAGGGCAGGTCTGGTCAGGTCTGTACTTTTTATAAAATGATTACAGAAACCCAATAGTTCCCATCATGAGCGACAGTGGCAAGGAAAAAGCTCCTTTTAAGAGGCAGAAACCTCAAGCAGAACCATGGGCGGCCATCCGCTTTGACCGGCTGGGTTGGCAGTGACAACAGTCAACGCTGTTTTTTTAAGGATGACCACGATTGTCCCCTAACCATAAGCACGTGTTTAATGATGTAACCATGACATTGAAGGTCCCCTAACCTTAACAAAGTGCTTATTTTAACCCAAACCCATGATCTTGCCCCAAACCGTTTTTATTTAACCTTCACCATAGCATCGTTACATCAGAAAACGTTATTTTTAAACAGTAATTTGTAATGACTTTGGGAGGCACAGAGGAATGATGTCAGATCAGGAAACAGTTACATGTGTTGTTCTGGAGGGCGTGGGCAAACTGCATATTTTGTCGTTTCATTTGGAGGACTCACAGTACAGTATTCACCTTACTGTTGGTTGATGTTGACCCTGCGCGTCACCATTGGT
This sequence comes from Enoplosus armatus, assembly GCF_043641665.1. Lineage (NCBI taxonomy): Eukaryota > Metazoa > Chordata > Actinopteri > Centrarchiformes > Enoplosidae > Enoplosus > Enoplosus armatus. Next base: position 21,941,359 of record NC_092183.1, on the reverse strand, counting down.
CAAATACCTACAGCACTTGGAGCCAACATGAAGCATTACGGGACAGCAAATGTAAAACTCTCTCTTGTGTTATATTGGAACAGCAGCAGAGACACCCCTCTCTCTATGAAAATGTCTCAGATGATTACTTGAGAAGAATCATGAGGAAGCCAGAATTTAACGAGCAGACGAAGTCCTTCAGACCGGGAACAAGTACCCTCTGTGGTGCTTGTGTTTAATGGCCCCAGAGAGGATATTGCCCCCTACCTCTGTGAGAGGAGCTCTCCTGAGTCAAGTGACTTTGATGGGCTGCCCCCAGAGCCCGGCGCTTCTCCGGCATGGGAATGGAAGGCAGAGGCCCTTGTGAGGTGAGGAGAAGGATTTGTGTGCGGCCTATTGTTCCCAGGCTCTCTTCCGGTGTGCGAAAGACCCCGAGCCTCCCAATGTGCAGCGCACAGGACAATACAGCACAGTTCCCCCCAGTCTGTCCGGGACAAAAGAGATGTTCTGCAGTCCCCTCCAATCTGTTGGTGTTGTCTGCCTGATGTTTTAATCCCTCCCGATAAACTGGGAAACACCTTTATTCCAAACAGGCATGTATTTCGTGACAGTAAAGTGGGACTAGGGGTCAGTCAGTGTTGGCAGGCCTTTGCTGCAAAGGTCAAAAAAGCTACAAGTCCTTCCAAGATGCCTAATCAGAAATCAAAAATGCTATTCAAGGAACATAACAGTTGTTAGAGAAATGACGAAGCTTATGTCTTTGTCTTGTCTCAGCCGAGTCAAAGATGGTCATTTGCCATTTTTGTTACAGAAAGGTTACATAATTTGAAATGATGAAAGGATCAACCGTGAGTCAAACATTCGCCAAACAGAGACTAACCGATAATTGAGACCTTTTCCATGTAACACAAATAAAAGATCAGCCATATGAACTGAAACCCCTCTTTATCTGTGCGCCTCTTTTTTTGTTTTGTTTTGTTTTTTTGCTGAGCAAAGAGAGAATGTGCTGCAGAGATCTCACTCAGTAAACATGTGCATCATTATCCATTCATCGGGACGTATTGTTTGTTTACTGTGGCCCCATTTCCAGAGAGCCCAAAAGCAGGCCGGTGGAGTGGGAAGCCCCGAACAAAGGCCTTTCTTCCCCACCCGCCTGGGCCTCAGAAATGCTCACCACTCAGCTGGCACAGAGCCTTTCACCGGGCTTTTGGCCGCCCATGAGTGACAGTTGAATCACCGAGAACTTTTCCCAAGTACAGGAGCCGGGGTGACTACACTGTAAAAATATTTCAACAAAACTCAAATATATTGATTGTTGAGTAGACTGTTAGAAAGCTAACAATTGAAGTTTTGTATTCAGTGATGTGCTGTGTAGTTGTAAAAAAAAAAAAAAAAAGAAATTTGGTGTCGCCTCAGTAGAAAGAATGCCAAAGAGACACAAGGGTGTTTTTCCTTTGGAATTTCAGAAGTGTGAAAGCTGAGCGATGGTTTGTCAACCTTGAGGTGTCTGAATTGCAGTGACCGTATGTCAACAGAGCGGAACTCACTGTAAACAATGGCAATACTTTGAACAGGGTGTGAAGGGCCGAGCTGGCAGGCACAAGGACTCACAGGTGGATTCATTTACCTGAAAATGAAGAAAGCGACGGACAAAATTTGCGACAAAGTTCTGGGCCCATAAAAGAGGTCGACTAAACTCAGAAAAGCTATGCTAACATGAAATATGAATATACTAAATATATCTGAGCGGACCACACTTTCAACTTTCAAAGACAAAACTGACACACAAAGGGGATAACACACAAACAAACGCTAGCTTAACTACAAATAAAAGGACAATTAGCCAGTTTAAATATTTGAACAATGACCTAAAACGAAAGTTTAAAAAAATATATATATATAGGATATAAGATAGGATATATTCTGAAGAGCTTCCTGTATTTAACAGCTGTGCTTGAGGGGGCGCATCTTTTGCTCGGGCCTGACAAGGGGCCCCCCAGCGGCATGAACCAGCAGCGGCACCTTTAGTACTGGTAACTCCAAAGACATAGAAATCAGAGCACCTTAAGATGACCTTAACTAAAGACAAACTAAATGTGCCTGTGCAGAAGTTAACTAACTCTGTGCATGTGTACAGATTTAGTTAACTAGTTAGTTAAAGTCAACTAGAGCCTACTGCCAACGAAACGAACTAAACAATGAGTATGATGTATGAAACGAAAGCAACTTTATCTGTTTGCTGATGTGTGTGCGTTGTGAATGTAATGCACATCAGGACAGGAACCACACTCTCCAGCCACAGTAGTCCTTTTCCCCCCCGGGGGCCAACAAGGTCCATCCCGTGGCGTCGGAGCTCTGGAACAGGTGAAACATGAGCCTGCCCCCCCAACTGCAAAAGCTGGGACTGATGTTGCAACAGATGTCTCCAAACAATGATCCTGGCGTGGAGCCTCCTTTCAGTTGCACCTCCCAGGCCTCCTGCGAGCCCCACGAAGGCCTGGAGAATACCAGCCAGGTCTCTCAATGTTGACTCTGTGATATCTTCATCCTCTGTGCCTCTGGCTCCTCCAGAAGGAAAAAGAGAAAAGAAAAACAAGCAAACCCTCGTTTCCCCAACTGACCAATTCCACCGCTGCCACCATTCGTGAGGGACAGGCATGAGCAGTCACAGGTGGATTTTCAAAAAGAGGGTTTTCTTTACCCTAAATGTACACTCAAGCTTCACAGGACATTAATCCATAAAAAAAACACCTGTGTGAGGTAAAGCATTAAAGCCACTGTGGAAATGCACCCAACCCCCACCCCTCTACACATAGTGGCTTTAAACCTGGATTTTTTTACATTACACAACATGTAGCTAGCTAACTAATAGTAAACGTTTCTTTAGACCAGAGGTACCCACCCTGTTTTGGCTCAGGGTCCTTATTTTAGGTCTGAAAATATTAGTGTCCTCACCTTAAAATTAAAAAAGACATACATCTTTGCTATTGGATACTTTATAATTGACGGCTATTTTATTGAAGTTTTTGGTCTAATTACCACATTGTTACTTTAGGGTCGTGTTGGCACTTGGTGCTGCAGTCTAAAGCCGCAGGGTGCAGTCGAGAGTGCGCACCTAATCTAGTCTGGGCCGGTACTTTGATTGAACTGCACTGAAGATGCAAAGCGAGAGGCAAAATCCAGCTTCACCTGGGCAAGTGATTGAGACCCTTTAGTTTAGAAGCACACACTGTCACATTTAGATACACCCCTTTTGGCCCAAATCAAAACTCATCAATGCATGTTGGACATATTTTGGTGTATAGAGGAATATATAGAGGAATAACTGACTTTCTTTATTTCTGGCTATCCGGAATAAAAATCATACATACGGTATAAAGGACTGCATTGTCATTGTTAGACCATTCCATGCTGCACCACCATGTTTTTCCCTCAGGCGAAACCATACACCAGTATTAGCCTAGTCTGACTCACCGGATGTAGGCTGTTGAGATAGGTCAGCCATTGGCCGACTATTTCTGTGTCTGTGTGTCTGTGTGACTGTGTTTTTTGTGGTTTCCAGAGGATAAATAATACTTTAGCTGATCGCCTGACCTTTTCTCCAGAGACGCCGAGGCCAAATCTTTCTTTATGCTCAAGAAATATCAATAACAGGTTTCCAAAAGGAAAAAACTCTGTTCCCTTCCCTTCCTCTGGCACCACCTTCATGACAAACTTGAGATAAAAAGTGCAAAATGTGTAATTGTTAGTTCTGTCCAATACTATGTAATTGTGGCGTGTCATGCATTCCAGCCTTTAGGGACCGTAGCAGAGCTTCTGAGAGGAACCACTGAAACACAACAGCTAAGAGATCCGTGCTGCCATCTTTGTATGGAGCAACATTACCACTATATTATCAGATTAGAGATTGGTTTCTGACCAAAACACACATACAGCAGCTGCTGAGTAAATCTGACTGCAGTGAAGTTTTACAGTGTACGGACGAGTGCTGTTGTATGGAGGGCCAGGCCCAGCTGCATTGCTGGGAGGTCTGCCTATTGTCTGGGCCACATAAAGGCAGGACGAGCCGGGGACAAGGCTTTACAACTCAGCCCAACAAGCTGTTGCAGAGCGCGCACACACACACACACACACACACACACACACACACACACACACACACACTCACTGACCATGTCATTGATGCATCAAGAGACTCGGTGTGATGCTCTTCACGTAAATGAGACAAAGACACATGCACACAATCTCCACATGTTCAATCAAACAGGCACAAATGTTAACACCTGACTTACTATCTCTAACATATGCGCGTGCACTATCATTGATGGCTGATTAATAATCTGGAATTCAATGTTTTCTTTTTTTTGTCTGTCTCCAAACGACAGTGATTCACCACTTTGCTTTTTCAAGAAGCTCTTTACAATAGCTGTTTTGAACACTCTGTGTAGCTGCAGGCCCCTGACGCACAGGTTCATGCTCATCCTATGAGACGGGGCTCATGTCGATGTGAAGGAGAGAGCTGTCAATCATCTATTGAGCAGATCCCTCGTAATGACACCCGTCCTAAATGAAAGGCCTGGCGAGCCTTGTCGGAGCACAATGAACGAAATGAAACCTGCGGTTTCTGCAGTATGCCGTCCCTCTATGGGTTGAGAAAGTGTGGCCATCCTTAGTTCTTAGCAAACCCCTTTTTGAAAGCCCCGCTGTATTGCATACTTCAACTCAGGCATATTCTATTCAAGAGGGGTTGCCAAAAGAAAAAAAAAAGGATGTCAACAAACGAAAAGTGGAATGCTACATGAGACCCAACATGTGTAGAAAGTGAAAGTTGCACACAAATTGGATATTTTTACTCTTCGTTTGTGCACACAAGGAGGAGTTTTGGCAATATTTGATCTTTTTGGGTGTATTTGTGACAAGTTAAAAGATGTGTATAAGTTGAGAAAGCATATTAAGTTCATGGTCTGTCATTAGGTTAAAATGATCATACCTTCATGAATAGCGCTTCAAAAAGGAAAAACCAAAATTGGGTAATGCACTTAAAATCTGTCACGTTAAACCAAAATGGTTTAAAAAAAAAAGTTGCATTGTTTACTTTATTCTGATTGTTTCATTTAAGATGTAAAAAGTGTTGATCTGTGATCTACAAGGTAGTCTTAATCTAAGATCCTGAGCTCAATTACTTCTGCCTCCACCCACATACCTATGTCAATTATGAAAAAAAGGTAACAATTCTGTCTGAGGTAATTACTTTATTTTATTTCTCCCCATTTTTCGGTGGCGTAATATATTATTATTGTCAACAAATTCTATAAAAAGACCAAATCCAACAGTTAATGTATACTACTAAGAAATAATGTGTGTGTAAAGCCTGATATATCTTACACCAAGTATTTCTTCCTGTATCTTTAATTATGGAACTACATTTGACTCTTGAAACCGAAGATACTTGGCTGTAACTATTTTTGATGGTTTTTTTGTGCGTAGTAGTAATGAAACTGAATACTGTATATTGGCATAAACAGTTAACAGAAAAAATATTTCAACAAAAGTTTTACAGTATGTGAGATTGGCCTGGGCTGCCGTTAGGTGGCCTGAGTGTGTTATCCCAGTCCGGCCCACTAGTAGTGCTATAGAGCAATGTCATTAGGAGTGGGGTCGTTTCGCTGTGTATCTTGCAAAGAACGCGATTCATCCTGCTGTCGGTTTCATGCAAACATGTAAACAAAGCAATCGGTTTGTGAAAATGTTTTCTGAGGGAGGAAACGCATTCAGCACGTTTGCTAGACTTCAGGGATACACACAATGTGTTTTGGGGAGAAACACAGATTGTAAACATCACTTTTGTTTGTTGCTAAAAAAAAACCCTTCAAGTAATTGTAGAGCACAAAACAGTAATATGAGATCTCGGATGAAGTAATTTGAGAGCACAAAAGAATGATTTGGTGGCGTAAAAGTAATTTGAAGGCGTTTTCTTTTTTTCTTAACAGAGACTTGTTAAACACTTTAATTGCTGAATGGTGCAAACTATTATGATGTTTTATAATATATATATGTATGTATGCATACTGTCATAGTTTTATTATCAATTCTTTCTCTTACTATGTTTATTGTTATGCACCAAAACACCAAAACTAATTCCTTGTATGTGAAATAAAACATGACACAGAAATCACAAAATATGCATTGCACTAATACCTAATACATTATTATTAATGTAACAGTGATGAGATGGATGACTGCATAGTGTAACTGTATAATACAGTTGCACATGATATAGCTGTGTTTCCATATTGTTCTCACAATTTTCAACCTTTTTGTACAAAAAAAGATAAAGAGCCCTCCTTGCGGATATCATTCATCCTTTACGGTGTTTCCTCTCGTGTCGCATTATTGTTTCTGCAGTCACAAAGCTCAGATCTCCCCGTGCCCTGCTTTCTGACCTGAATGCGCACACAATGGATCAGCCCGCCGCTAATAGCGTGAGCCGGCGCCCGTGGCCTTTACAGTGTGCACAGAATAAAGTTCAGGTGTCAGTAGTTCAACTGATTTATAATGGCGAACAGGCCGTGACAAAGTGCTGATGTCACGGGATTCCTCACCACTCATTTGGGGAATCAAGTAGTTTGTATCCAAACAAGACAAATGGGCCACCGGCTGGTTGTAACCTTTCTCATGTGCATGTTCCCTCCAATCATATGCCACTGCACCTTGGCTCTATGAGCTGACTTTATTTATAGCCATGTTCCTCCTGCGCGCGTGTTTGTGCATTTTGTGCATGCTGTGTCTCCGTATTATGTAGAGGGGAAACACAGTTGTTTGTCCTTAATTTCCTTTGCTTTGCTCCATGCACAGCATATGCTCGCCCGTATCTTCTTATCCGGCAGAACACATGCCAGATTGTTAATTTAGATCCACATTTTGTCGCGTGGATTGATTTTAAGAGGGAGAATCCCGGCGGCAATAACGGAGATGCGGTGCATTCCAGCGTTTGCAGAGCACATGGAGAAAGAGCTTGGCTCATCAACTTGGAATGTTTTTTTTTTTTTCAACAGTTGCAAAAAAAAAAAAGAATCTTTAAGAAACCAAAGAAGGACACACATGAAATCCCTTTCCTCTCTCGTCTCTTCAGCAGTTTACAAATGTCACCTTGAAGGATTTGAAAGTTTGGAAAATTATCATCAGATCGGTTCCAGCAGTTAGCTCTTGCTATAAAGTTGCCGACAGTGCAGCTTTAAAACCACAATGAAAGAAAAAAAAAAGAAGAAGCATTTGCTACTAATCACTGAGTGTACCTGTTTAACGCTGCATGGAATGGAGTGTTCTTTTATGCTATATTTATATCAAAATGAAACAGTTGTGTATATTCGCCCATCCAAAGGCGACAGGTGATGATCAAACAAACGGAGTGGAAATCTGGACGCTAAAGCTGCATTTCATTATTTACACTCAGATGTCTTTTGATCTCATGTAGCATCTTCTTGAAATCGTGTTTTTTTTTTCTTCAATGCAGTTAAATCACATCACATTTCTTTTTTATTTTGTCTAATATTTGTCCATTTTTCCAGGCCATCTACTTAAAAATATGGAGATTAGTGTAAATAAGTCGATTAGGGCTGGTTGGTGGGGCCGTTGTATCATTGAGGTGAGCTGAGATCATGTTCTCAGCGTATTGCTGCCTCTGTGATAAAAAAAACCCCAAAATGGGCTCAGGTCCTCGAGAAATGAGAAACCTTCTTGTTATAGCAACATACATACACGCTTTAACACGAGAAGTTTGTTAAATGGTTAAATGGTTTTGTGATACAACAATATAAAGTGATATGTTGGTATAACAAGTGAAGTTTCGAAATCTTTGGCATCTAGTAATAACCCAGAAAATATGTCATAATAAGATCAAAAATGATAAAAGGTTGTAACGAGACACTGAGCCGGATTTCTTTGTCCTGGTGGCAGCAATACACTGTAGCCCTCTCTGTTCTGTTCAATTATACTTAACATGTTTGATTCTGATATCTTATAGAATGGATCCTCTTAAATTTGACTGTTTCTGGCAAATAAATGAATAATAACAATACATTTCTATACAATTATATATCAGGAATTGTTAAGATGGCGGCTTTAAAACAGCACGTGGGCAGATGAAACTAAAAAATATATTAGATTTTACAGACTTGGTGTTCCGTTTTTAGGGGGTTGGGGTTGCACAGGGGAACTTTCCAGCCCTGCTGGCTGAGAACTCATAATGTACATTAAAGTACTTCATATAAGCTGAACCTATCCTATGTTGCCTGCTCTTCTGTATTGGTTAAATTCTTTTTTATTTCTGGTGTATGTGATGTTGCTTTGTGGACCAGAGACTATACAGTAATATACAGTAATATGCAGCTTTATAATCAAACAAGACATGGAAAGCTCACTTTCTACAGTACGGGACCTGGTTTTGGCATTAGATCTGCTCTGTTTTGGATAGACGTTTTAATTGTTTGACGTTTGTGTATCATTCCATAGCTTTTTGTATCATATTTTCATTTTGACATCATACAATGACTGTAGTGTTCGTCATGGCCGTATGCAGGGTCTTTGAATTACAGGAGGTCCAAAAACTGAGCTGGCTAGGGCGGTTTGAGATGCCCCCTGAAAAAAAAAAAACATTCCCTGAAATATGTGCATCTTTAGATGTTCGGAGAGCAAAACATGGATGATAAGAGCAGAGGGAAGAGGACAGTGGCGTGAGAATCAGGTTAAATGTTGCAATGAACGATCCACACTGCAACTCTGGAAATACACAAGAGGCTGAAATGATCACGAAACATCTGAAAACGAACGTTGACAGTGTTTCATTCAAGTGTTGTCCCCCCCGACCCTCTGTATTCACTGCCTGATCCCTTTCTCTGTGACTCCTCACTTGTCCCTCCTGCCTTAAAAGTGCATTAAAAATAATTCAGTCAAAATACACACACCTTCTTTATTTCATCTTTGTGTTTGAGTTCATAGAAATGTGTCTCATACGTGTTTATGCTGTTTATGCTGTTGTTGAATTGAGCCTCTAGCTTCCACTGTAATTACCAAAGAGTCGTTTTGTTTGCATTGGATCAGGTCAGTGTTTGTTTGTGTTGAACAGCACAGGGACATCATGCTAACCCTATCCTGGCCACAGTGGGCAGCACCGGCTCTTCCTCTCACACCGTCCCCTCAAACCTTCTCTCTTTCTTTTTCTCTCAGTCTCCTCGCCTTGTCCCGCATCTCTCCCCCTCCCAGAGCTGCTCTGAGTCTTTTCATTTCCGTCTGTCTCAGTGAAGAGAGTAAACGCAGGGTCAAGTGATATTTATATGTAAATGTTACCGGCCTCCTCTAAGACAATCGTAGAAACGAAAATATAAATATACAGGGGCGCCTCGTTTTAACATGGATCTACCTCTACACAAACTCAAATTGAAAGAAAAGCATTTTCGCTGGAGGTTCATCAGTCTCCCATTGGATGGATGGAATCAACGCGAGCTGGACGTAGCTGCTGCCTGTCCGGCCTGTTTCCTCAAGTCCAAGAACCATCATCCGCTACCGCTCCCTTGGCTTTTAGATGAACGCTCCTGCTTTTCACTTCAGATGTATTTACTGAAGAAAGCTCATCATAAAGAGCGCGTTTCTACTTACTGTACTCCATAACAACGGTGAACAACACACTGTGTGTCAGTACAATGTTGTACTCCATAAGTAGACCTACTTTACACACATACACAGTGGCATATAGGCCTACAGTATGTTGCTGACTGAGTCTTTTCCCTGGACCTCTGTTTTTTTCCAAAGTAAGAACACTGTCTGTACCCCTCCAGTGTAGATAAGTAGTACATGGTAATTTTGAATGAACTCACAGCAGATTTATAAAATGCAACAGACATTACCCCATCTTCCCTTAAACTATTAGCTCCGTTGCTCAGTAACGACCATACTGTACACCGTAGAGAATCGGTAGCCAGTTGTATATACTTCAAATAAAGTACCTACAGTAGTTCCCATATTTACCTCCTTCTCTAACTTTACATCCTGTTCCCTTGTTCCTACATGTATATATCAGCACATGCTGTACTAGTACACCACAAAAAATGACACTGTAAATTGGGAAGAATTATGCTGTATGCTGTGGGCCGTAATTTAAAGCGTTACCCAAAACCTTTAAGAGACACAGTGTCACCATAAAAAGTTTCCTAAAAACCCCAACTTGGAGTTCTTGGAGTTGGAATTTATTTTTCGTGAAATATCCAGAATGTATGAAGTTTAAGGTCAAGCTGAAGGCCATTAAATTGTTGCCCAATTTTCACTTTAATTAGCACAATTCCTGGCAAGTGTGCTAGATTTCCAGTTGATAGGTTGCTTAAACCGGGTTCTCAAAGTGCTTGGGTTTGGGGACCTCCAGTGGCCCTTGAGAGTGTCCCCAGGGGTCCTTGAGTAGGATCAGATCAAAACCCGAGGAACTGCTGAAGATTGTCCCAGGCCTGTTCAGTGTACACTGTCACTAAGAACAAATCATACCAAGACCCATTCAGGTACCTGAGTAAACTGGACCCTATAGGACCCTACCCCCCAACACCGACTGCGATCGGTCGGTTCACAGAAAAGTGACATTGACAAGCGCATCGACTTGATGAAGAGTGTAATACGTTTCAACAAAAGGCGCCCCATATAGCTAAATTGCCCGCTAGCCCGGATCCAAAGCCTGCCTGACGTATCCCTGTGGTCTTCTATCTTCCCCCTGCTTCAGCTGCAAAACCTTGACCAGCAGTTGAACACTGGTATCGCTGGGCTCACTGGGCTGCTCTCTCTCTCTCTCTCTCTCTCTCTCTGCTGCTGCTGCAAGTCAAGGGACTTGGACCTCTCTGTCAGCTTTTCAGCACCACCTTTACGTCTTTTTGTTTGTCCATCTTGCTCCGCTGCACTACTTATGCAAATGTCACCACTTAACAGAGACGGGAGGGGGGCAGGGCCCAGGTAAAGTTAGAATGAACGGGACCAAAAGTAGTTGGCCGGGAGAGAGAGGCCGACGGGTGTAATACCTAACCTTAGTGTCAGCCACACATCTCTTATTTTTATGTACATTTTGCATTACATCGGTCCCAATTGTCAAGCGGCCCACCGGGAAAACTCCCGGTACTCCTGACAGCCAGTCCGACTACGTACGTGTGTGTGTGTGTGTGCACCACTTTTAATCACTTGAGAACGTTTGACTTGGACATTACAGCAGGTTTGGGGCATGACTCAGTTCATCTAAAAATAGAGCCTCCGCCATGGCAAAGAGAAACCTCTCATCTTTCACTGGAGATCACTTGCATGCTTGTCAGATGAAGCGGACAGCGAATGGAGCTCAGCTCTTTGATGTGACCTTTGACCTTTTCATCACCCACGTCCTTACTTAGACTCACCCGCATCTTCAGCGGCGTCGCAGTGAGGCAGCTTCCCCAATCTTGATGTCAAGAGTTATTTTACAGATATGTTCCAGTGAATCCGTTTATTTAGATGGTACAAACGTGATGCAGTAATTATACTACTGGAGGTGTTTTGCTGTTTTCTCTCAGTTTGCTTTTCAATGTGATTTTTTTTTTTATCCTTTATCTTCTTTTGTTGAAAGACGTTTGCATCAACCTGTTTCAACGGCTTGTTCAGTGCAAGAATACGTGCGCAAACACGCAGTCCAGTGGGCGTTTAAAGGGTGGGGGATCTCCTCAGTCATGAGCAAACAACTTGCAAAAAATGCTAGTGATAATATAATAATAATTATCAATGAAATTAAGTACTTCTATTCAATTTTTCAATTCAATTCAATTCAATTTTATTTATATAGCGCCAAATCACAACAAAGTCATCTCATGACACTTTACAAAATAGAGCAGGTCTAGACCGACTCTTTATAATGTTATTACAGAGACCCAACAGTTCCCACCATGAGCAAGCACTTTGGCGACAGTGGCAAGGAAAAACTTCCTTTTAAGAGGCAGAAACCTTGAGCAGAACCAGACTCTAGGTGGGCGGTCATCTGCTTTGACCGGTTGGGTTTTAGGGAGAGAGAGAGAGAGAGAGAGAGAGAGAGACAGACAGAGACAGAGAGATAGACATAGAGACACAGATAGACAGACAGACAGACAGACAGATAGGTGTTCTACAGGAAAGCTGTGATGAATGTGTTTGTTTTCTTGGGACGCTTTGATCATTATCATTATTAGTAACAGTGTTGCCAGATTGGGTGCTTTTTCTGACAAATGTGCTACTTTTTTATTTGACTGAGAGTATAAAAATTGTTTTGGCCCCTCCTCGTCTCTTATTAGCATTATTAAACACTGAAAGGGTATTTTTAGGCTTGAGATGCGATTCCCGATAACTGATCAACAATGAAAAATAAAGGACATTTCAGTTAGGCCCCGAGGCTGAAAAGAATTTTATCTCTACAAATCATTTTTTCGGTCATACCTATGTGAGAAAAGCCTTGTAAAAGCCAGCCTGGTCCATCCGTTCACATCAGTGAAGAAGGTAGATGAGATGGTTTTTCAGTATTGTAGGCGTATGTAACCCATACTAATACAACAGATGCTTTATTATTGATTTTTCTTCCACTTAAATTTGCCCCCACAGAATTTAACTTAACTGGTAGTAATGGTGTGTCCACTCTTGTCTAGATGCAGGTGTATTTCTGACCAAGTTGCGACTCTATATTTTACCCCAGTGGAAAAGATTATAGTGTGTGTGTGTGTGTGTGTGTGTGTAAACAGAATGCCCTCGCATACTGTATATGGAGATAAAATGGAATTAAAACATTACTACTTTTATGGCAAATCGGTGGGTTTGAGGCTCTGATTTGGGCTATTTAGTGGCAGTCAAATGTGGCAACACTGATCAGTAATCAGTAATGAAAACACTGTACTCACCAAAGGGATTTCAGAGATCTGGGAACACATCTCTATAAAGAAATCTGACGGGGTTTTTTTGGGAAGAGAAAAAGAAATATTAGCCAACCTGTCTGTTGTCTACTTCGACCTGCTGTACCTCGAGAAGAATGAGGAATTCTTGGCAACATTTCAGGTGCGCTCACTCTCAGTTTCACCTCCAAATGAAGTGGTTCAGATCATCTGGGTAAACTGTTTTTTGTTGTTTTTTTTGCCCCGTGGGATTCCGTCGATCATAGATCTCGACAGTTAATTTGGTGAACACAATGCTATCATGTCCAACAGAAAGGATGGACAAAATCCACTGAGACCAAAGTTGTAACATGCCAGAATTATCCTTTGAAGCCTTCACTAATTTAATGAGGTAAAGGTGGATCAAGCTATAGGTCACCTCAGTGGTAACGTGAACTCCAGTTGGCATTCAAACTATATTCTGCACACAAATAGGAAGTGCAAACCAAAATGGTTTCACCCTGCACTATATTTATCTGCCTAAACTTAAATCACGCACATTCTCATTGGCTGCCATGATGATTTCGTGTGACACTGACAGGTGTTAGACAGGCCATGTGAGAGGGTGAGTATTATATTTCCAGGATATGCTACATTCATGATATCTACAGCTTTTATGGGGAAAATTTCTGGTTTCCACTTTGTGTTTTTTTTTTGGGGGGGGGGGGGGGCAGCAAATCTGGGACAGATTTTACACTGAATGTGTGGGTGGAACTATGTGAGAAAAATGTGTTTTCGATCTCTCTGCTGTGCATGCGTGCATCTGCATGTGTGTTAGTTCCATGCTAGCTCCTCGCACAGCCGGGTAGCGGGGATGATGGGGCCCACACACCCTGGAGCTCCTCAATTATTCTGGTTATGTGTACTCTACAAAGGCTTCGTCACACGGCGTTTCAGGGAAGTTTTCACATTGCTAGGTGAATCAAAATGCCAGTGACACCCATCCCCGGCCCGGATGTCATCTGCGAATAAACAGGGTGTCAGTCTAGCTGTGCTCCTACTGCCTGCAGACAGCCTCTGACAGCGTCAGACCAGGAAATGCCACCTCTCTGCTGACAGCTGCCTGTGCCGCACTCACACTGGCACCCGCAGGGAGAGCCCGGCAGCTCCCCACCCGGCTCTTTGCCCCCCCCTCCATGGTAAGTGCAGATCCCCAAACCTGCCGCGCGTCGCCCTGACAGCACTTCATTGTATATCTAAATAGAGCAGGAGCCCGGCGTGTCCCAGGGAAACTTTTACATTCTGCTCCATTCAGGGTGGATTTGTCACCTGGGAAGGAGGATAATGAAGCAGTGTTTCTTCTCTGGCTGTTCAAGGCAGTCCTCTCCCGTAGACATGGTAATGGCTGGATTGGATTAAATGAGCACCCCTCCTTGTCTGTCAAGGTGAGGACGGGTGAGATCTGTGCGACGTTTAGGTTTTGTTTCAAGCTGCAAGGCTATTAAATAAATATGATACGCAAAATGAAAAAAGTGGCTGTTTGACTGAAGACGCTGGCTATAGATGGTGCTGTCAGCGGTGAAGTTAGCTTTTCTCCCATTTGGTGTGATGTCCAAAATCCCAATGGAAATGTGATATACCCATGCCGCTATCTCATTAATGAAAATAAAATGCATCAGATAATGTGCTCTTTGTTAAGTACTGACCCTGAATTACTTGTTCTTTCAATAGCAACAAGTAGAAAACAGCAGATCACGATAAAGATTTTAGGTAACAACTTGGGTCTTATTTTTGCAGTTTTGACCATAGTTCGTATCAGTTTGATAAAACTTTACTCACGAAGTTAATTACTGGCATCTGGGAACATGGTGACATTGCTATAAAGAAGTCCGGCGTGGCAAGAAACAATCAGACAGGTGGGGAACAAATGCCCAGGTTAGCCCAAATTTTTTAAATCGCCGTCATGGTTAAAAGAAACCAATACTGTATATACTGTTATTATGAGACAGAATGTGACCTCTGATCTCTGCTCTACACCCAACCAGTCAGCTTAACTTTTTGCAACAATATGATAATGTTGCACCACTTCCCTCTGAGCATAAAACATATATTGTTACAACCAACACTCGCGATCCATACAACCACAACTGTAGGAAAATGACCATTACAGCTATATTTGTGCGTTGGACAGACTCGTCCTCCTTTGTGTTACTGCATTCATCTCTTCCTGATTATTAGCACTGACTTAGCTTTGTTAGCTTAAACCTTAAGTGTTGCAATAACCATTGAGCAAGGACATGAACATTTCACCCCAACAGAAGACGGACGACAACAAATTCATGGTGACAAGCAACAGCGTTGTTGTTTACAAGATGACAATATCAATTATTTTGAATGCACACCATAGAAATATAAAGGAATAGAGTCGCACAAGACAGCCTCTTAAATAATTCTGTCAATCTGTACAGCTTAGCTAAATAATGGTTCATCAAAGATCACTAAATTAGTTGTTAGCCTGTAACTATGTATCAACAACGGTGCAACATCTGGATTAGAACCAAACTTAAAAACGCATATATATATATATATATATATATATATATATATACATACCAATATGAGCAATATATTGTAGTAGCATATCGTTTTGTTCCAGTGTAAAGTAAAGAGAGATAGGGCGGCTTTAGTGGGGTACTTTGGTATAACTTTGTAAGTGCTCTGTCGTGTGTTTATGTATGTCTTTCCATTGGAGGGTTGCTCCGACTAATTGGTCTTAATTGTTGGTAATACCCCCACGTCGTTTTCCTTTAGGTCGCCTCGGCGTGCGGCTGAGGAGATGCCTTTTTTATTGATGTGACAGCGCTAAATTGAGAACCTTTGGCGGAGTGTCAAAGCCTAATTAATCACTCTAATTTCATCTCTCCATGCGTCCTCGGCCGCTGAATGAATGTGATCAGAGGGAGAGCCGTCTCCGCGTTAGCTGAGCCTCCTCATGCTAATTAGCTGCTAGCCCTGCGATGGAGAGGCCCTCGGGGTGAGAGGCGAGGGGCTAAAGCCGGCCTAAATAGCCACATAATGACCAATGGAACGGGAATCGGAACCCAGCTCATTTTCATTATATATTATATTCAAGTTCACCCCCCCACCCCTCCCCTACCACCCAACTGAATCTGACTGTCGCTGTAGACTTGTCCAATCGTTCATCAGACACTCTACTGTCTGCCAGGGTAGACAGCATAACTTCACCTCAGCACCCTGAAGTGATCTGAAAAGAAAAGGACAAATTAGCCTGAATATACAGGAAGGTTTTTTTTTGTATGAACATTACTGTTGTTCATCTGATATGTGAAAATGGAGCAGACCAGGTGGACTTAACCGGGGTGTTTGTGTGCGGTAAAGTAAGCAAAACCATGACCAAATTAACCTTAACCATAATAAGTCACTCTAACCTCAACCCCAACCAAGGGACAGTACAAAAATGATTGGGGTGGGGAGTAGAGGGTGGCTGAATCATATATTTTCATTTCATTAAAAAAAAATCTCAACCCTCCCCACTCTAATAACAAGAACGGTGAATATTCCAGCCACTCCTTCTTTTCTTTTTTCTTTTTTAAAAAGCTGCTAACTGCTGGGGGTGGGGGGGGGGGGGGGGTGCGAGCATGTGCATTAATGAGCTGATCATGTGATCTTCAAAACCGTCAGACTGTAAACAGCAATGGGCATCATGTTACATTTCACATTACTAATTAGTTGGCAACATGTACTGTTGAACTTGAATTATATTATAGATTGATTTTATGTGACACAGTGACACACTGCAGCTCTGCTTTCTTTGATGATGCAGTATGAAGGGAAGGTGGGAGTGGCTGTTGGTTAGTGAAAAAAAAATACATGCTCTTTGAATACATAATGTTCTTTTTAGTGATTGCAGTAGCTATATATATATATATATATATATATAGCGTCATGTGTTTCTCAAAATGTATGTGTGTTCTGTTAGCTGCTAGTTGATTAGGATGGACATAATAAAACCCTGATACATAGACAGGACTGTTGGTATCAACCACAGTGCAAACAGAAGTTACAGCTTTTGTTTGCTATGTATGCTCTAGTTATGCAACTATTAACTACAATGACAGGGAAACCTGAAATAAATACCCAGCCACTTTTCTGATCCCCCACCTAATAATGTTTGTACCGTCCCTAACTGAACTACAACTAGGTGTGGTAGCATTAGCAAGTTACAAATGCTTAGTAAGATGCAAAAAAAGGTGATATAAAAAAGTGTGAGTTCACATGAATTGGAGTTATGGCCGAATATGTTGGACCAAGATGAACTTCGATTTTTGCAATGGAATTCCAATGTTCAACAGTGATGAGCCCAGGATGCAGCGATGATGCCGTTGCAAAATAGTATCTGGGGCAGGGGGTCTTGTTTTGATGGAACATTTGCACGTGGGGAGGCGAGCCCTGGCATTAAAATGGTTAAATCCTCGCTAAAGAAAACACCACACAAAATAATAAACGACGTATGACTGTGTGATACAACTTTTACTGTTAAATAAGGTACCATCGGTACCTATACTTTAGTTCTGGAGGAGCTCGCTGGACCCGCGAAAGCCACTGACTTTGAAAACAGTAGTGCGCAGTTAGCGGAAGGGGGGGTGCCTGACCGAAATAGTCGCCAGACTTATCCCAGCTGCCTACATCCGGTGAGTCAGACCAGTGTCAGAGTGTGTAAAATCCTGATTGTATGTGTTTGTGGCAGTGGTTAGGTAGAAGGCTGGCTGAAAAAAACAAAAACAAATGTATAACCCAAAATAAAAAGCCATCCATGTGGAGTTTCCTCCAAAATCATGCATGACTGGGGCCTGGAGTGTCTGAGCTGATCGCATCCGTCCCAACCCCATGCTCAAAGAGTGACAGCAGAGAGCAGCACAAACTCATGCTCTTATTTTAGAAAGTCAATCACAATACGGCTAACTCACTAACCAGTCAGTGACTTGAACTGTACGTCATATAAATGGATGACATTTTAATTGGACGGCTGCTTGTGATTGATGACATGTTTCAGGCATGTCTGCAGCATTTGGAGCCCCCCCTCCTCCCAGTTCAGTTCAAAGAAGAAAATTCTGAGTATTTAGTGGGCTTCTCTTATGCAGAAATTTGGCACCGTTCCTGCATATTAAACTTTACAAGGCCCAGTGTTTCTATATTGCCTGTCATGTGTTGTTAAGACTGGCCTCTCTCTATTAAAGCCTTCATCGCACCACTTTATACGAGTGTGTGGGTACATCTGGCCGACGTATTTGGCATCCTTTGTAGATTCTGGCTCAGACACCTAACATGAGACCTAAAAGCCCTCGGCACCAAGCCGGCCTGGCACCCGCTCCTCTGGGAAAGCTGGGGTGGGAGAACAGGCCGCGAATCGGGACAGGCTGGAGAGCCGCGTGTGTGCGAGAGAGACGTTGACCCTTGCTCTACTTACTGTTGGTTGCTTGTAATGTTGGTGATCCAGGAATTTAAGCCTCTTCTGCTATTCTGTGAGTAGCTGTAAGTGGTTGTGCGTCACTCTGCAGAAGTGTGCCAGCTAAATGCCTGAAATGCAAATGTGAATGTGGCTCCAGTTCCACAGTGAATAAATCAGAGAGGATTGGGAGGAAAAAAAGACAGGTAGTTAGGGGGGTCAATTTATGCAGCCCTAACCCACAACAGTAACCCATGTAGTAATGACTAATAATGGTAATTAGTGTTATTATTTGATTAATATCTATTAGCTCTTTAGTCCTAAACACTTCTTTTATCGAGCTTCAATGCTCCATATAAGTGTTTTTGCATAAATCACATGTATTTTACATGACTGCAGATCAATTTCAATAGCATATCATAATGTATTAGATCTTTGAATATTTAGTCCAACTGTTTCCATTCATTTCACTTCATTTTCCAAAGGTATGGAAGTCGGTTTGAGTCTTACTCCAGTTGGTTAATTTGTTACATTGACAATCATGTTGTTTTTAATCTAATCAAATTTGCACCATTGATACATGGTAATACGGTTGAATGCTGGTACAAAAGTCACCCAAAAATCTTACTAAAGCAATCAACAGTAATATATTATTTATTTATTTAATTGTCAAAAGATCCCATGAAAAGACCAAAACCAACAATGTGTTGGTCCACCCATTGGTGCCTGCTGAAGATGTAAATATTTAAAAAAACAAATATCATATAGTTTCATTTTCAAAAGAGGCTCAGTAAAAAAAACAGCTGGGCGCCGTAGTCTGTCGCAAACGTTCCTCAAACAGGAGGAAATAGGGCATTTGTTGGGGACTATTTTCGGTGGCGGATGAATCCGCATTTGGTGCTCTAGTGAATATGTCTGGCAGTATGTATGTGGGATTGAGTCAATATAAACTAGAGTGTGTGTGTGTGTTCATGGTAGTGAAGGAACCTGTCACAAAATGCAACAGTGTGGCTCACTGATGTGTGTGTGTGTGTGTGTGTGTGTGTGTGTGTGTGTGTGTGTGAGTATGTGTACACAACAATGGAGCTCTGTGGTGCTGAGGAAGAAGATCCATCGGGCTTTAGATACACAGGTAACACTTGAGTAGGGGGATCAATTTAATGCTGCAAATAACACATTTTTTCATTGCTGATTATTCTGTTAATATAATAAATAATATAGTTAATGTTGTTGGGGAATTTATTTGGGGAGCTATTAAATGTCAGGAAAAAAGTGAGAAAGAAGTCCCCAAAGCCCAGTGTGACTTATTCCAATGTCTTGTTCTATCCAATGAACAGCCCAAAACCTAAAGATATTATTTTTACTATCATATAGGTCAAAGAAAATGATAAAATCCTCTTTTAAGAACCTGGAATGAGATAATGTATGGCTCTTTTGCTTGATTTATTAATCGACTGTAGCTGTTGATTAATTTTCTGACAATCGATTAATTGACTAATCGTTTTCAGATCTAGATCAATTCATTTCAGTCCAGTAGAGGCGTCGTATAAGTGAACAGATATTTTTGACACATGCATATAAAGGTAGGAAAAGTGAAGAGTGTTTGGCGATTAGACCCCATCCTGACGGACACTGAATGTGATGACGAGGTGACTGGGGTTGGAGGAGGACTGGAATGACAGCTGAGAGCGAGCGAGAGGAGAACATATTTAAGTTTTGACAGCAGCAATATGATTGGCTGATGGAGATTGTGGCAAAATCTGGTTGGATAAGTGAGAGAGTAAACGCCCGTGATCACCTGATAACAGAAACAGGAAGGGAGAGAGAGAATAAAGATAGTCTTCCTGATTTAACTTGTGCTGAGCTTCATTTGTCGGTTTGCAGTTTTCGTGGGATTTAATGACACTAAAAAGTACATAAAGTACTGCCAGCCTCATTCTGTAAGAAACTTTTCAAGTCTTGTCATGTGGTTTTCTTGATGTAGAGAAATGAATGGAAGCCAATGGCCTCCTTGAAGGCAGATAAAGACCCTCTGAAAATGGTCACCCGTAAAGTAGGAAATGAAATATGCAAGAACTCTGGTGTGATCCTTTAAAAGTCATGTCTTCTCTTTATTCTCCACTTGAATAATAAAAAGAGAAAGGTCAAATCCAGAATGACGGCTGCCATGCCATCTCATACTAAACCGGCAGGAAGGCAGGTGGTGAGGCAGTTGTTCGAAACAGTAAAAGCGTTCAACTGATGCCGAGACTAAATGAGATAGAGCTGGTTTTAAAAAAAAACATCAGATTTTGTGAAGCCGTCGAACCCTCCCCATCTGCTCTGGAAAATCCTTGATACACAGTTTATTGTCCTTAGAATAACAATTTCTGGGAAAATAAAAAACATAAGCATCCATTAACACGCAGTAAATTTTCAGTTATGAGCCTGTTGTGTTATGTCTCTGAGATGCTTGCCAAGGCTCTTTCTTTCCCTGTAATTACTGGATCAAATTCACATCACACATTAGCATGAAGCAGGCGGCCAAATATGTTTTTTTCCCCCCCAACACTGAGAATTTATAGCCTGAACTAATGTTTTGTCCTTACATTGCACAGAGATGCAGTTTCAGTCCGGCTTGGCCAAGACATCCATATGTTGGTTTGACCTGATTGATTTCCTGGAGTGAGGATTCCAAACATGCGTGCGCGCACACACACACACACACACACACACTTCGCATTCTTGTTTACCGAACATGCAGGCGGACCTGTAGAGATGGTGGTCAAAAGCTCTGGACAAAAACACGAGCAGATTTTGTCGCTGTTGCAGCGTGTTTTGTCAGCGGTCACGTCCTCAAACTCCTCACACCATTGCTGAGATAATTACCAAGTGTGTGTGCTGCGAGGGACTCCTCTCTTCTTCTTCTTCTTCTTCTTCTTTTTTTATGTACAACCATTTCTAATTATGCACTGCAGGGGGAAGTTAAGGTCTGTTTTTCATAATTCATGTTTTGCTTACAAAGTGTAAAGGCTGCTGTTCTCCAGACCTCTCCCTCCACCACCCCCTTGTTAAACTTCCGTGTTGGAGCAGATTGTAAAAGCGATATTTTGGAAGTGGAAAATCTTCCTACCTTTATGATCAGCCCGAGTCCCCCGCTGCTGGAGCCATGAGAAAATTGAGCACATTTTTGCTCCAGCAGAGTGAGGAAAAGCTGCTCATGAAAACAGATTTTTTTTTTTTTTTATGATTACACTTTCGGGGGAAGGCTGTCAGCTACTATCGCTCTCGGCTTTGGCACAGATGCTTATTTTAAGTGATTGGGGGAGTGAAGTTTTTTTATTTTATTTTAGTGGCACATTTGTTGAGAGCGGTTGGATGTAACGGTCCTCATGAAATGGGATAATCAAACATAATATGCACCGACAGCAGGTCGCAGCCCACACACACACACACTTCCTGCTGTGATGCATGAATTTTTCACTGTATGGAATGAGCATAATAATGAGTCAATGTCATGTTTCTTTTAAGTTTTTTAAAGCGCGGCGTTGCCTGCCGAGGTCAGGTCAGGTCTGCACAAGGTCTATTAACATTAATATCTGAACCTGGTGAAGACCTGCTTGTGTCTGTATGGTCCTCTTCTTACATTGTTAGATATTTTTGATTGATTCATTAAATCAGATCTGCGCATTTCAGATGCTTATTGTCATAGCAATGTGGCGTCCCCACGTTCCTAAACCCGGTGCTTTTACATTGAGAGTGATTTCCTACATCTCCTACATCGCCTTCCACTGAGCATGGGCAGATTATGAGACAATGGAGCCACGCTGCCCCTCCTCTCTACAAATGCAAGATACTATAGGGTACCATAAAAAAAAAACATTATCGGAATCCATTAAAGGAAACCTGTGATTCAGGTTGTATTTCTTTTCAGCAGAGCAACTTGGCTTTCAAACATATTTGAATTGCTTGACCAATTTTAATGCAGCCTTACTGCAGCTGAAGATATGATCAAACTAAATATGGGATTTAACTGGTTTTGATTCCAGCCAGGGACCTTTGTTGTGTGTCATACCCGTCTCTTTCCCCATGATTCCTGTCTCTACGCTGTCAGCTGACGGGACGCCGCTGTCCCCTAGCCCTCGGCCCCCTATAGC
Source organism: Enoplosus armatus (assembly GCF_043641665.1). Taxonomy (NCBI): domain Eukaryota; kingdom Metazoa; phylum Chordata; class Actinopteri; order Centrarchiformes; family Enoplosidae; genus Enoplosus; species Enoplosus armatus. The sequence continues at coordinate 21,918,893 of NC_092183.1, read as the reverse complement.
CTGTGCCCAGTAGGCCTGTAACAGATCCATATTCCAGAGAATGTGAGCGAGCAATACAGGCAAATAAAAACATAGCTAACTGACGAACTTCTTTGCGTAAGAGTAGGTATAGTTCTATAGTTTCAAGCAAATTTGCCAAAATATTCAACAGAACAAATTGTGATTCAGTCTCTGTGGTGTTTTTTTTGTCTGCAGCCATGTTTCCTTTTGTAATGTTAGGGCTTTTTGGTGGAGGCATGTAACGGTGGGTGGTGTAAGTACACTTAAGCGGCGCTGCATTGCCAGGAATAAAAAAGAAGAGGAAGTCAAAGAAATGGGTGAAGAAGTCAAAGAAATGGAAGTAGATCTAAATCATTTTAAGTTAGAAACAAATCTGTGTCCGTCAGCCTTTAAAAAACAAACTAAAGTAAATGTGCATTGAGCAGATGAGTGGTTACGAGCAGCGATGCAAATGTCAAAACATGAGAGGCGGAGATGCATGAAAATCAAAGTGGTGAGTGGATTTCACTTAAAATATGCTGAAATGTTGTAGGATGGATTTATATATATATATGTGCGCCCCAACCTCTCCGAACTTAAAGGCCATTCCACGCATAGCTCTGGTTTAGAGGCGCCACTGCGCCACAAGTCCTGCCACAGTGCGCATATAGCACACTGTGAACGCGTCAAGTCGATGAGGAACACTCGCACTTGGAGGCACAAATTATCTTTCCAAAAGAAAAGCGTTGTAATTGGTAGCGTTTATATTTCTCACACAGCTGAGGACAACAGGGACAATAATGTGCAGAAGCAGCAGAGCGAGAGCTCAGTCAGGATCATTACAGCAGTCTGGGGCTGATCGGTGTGTCCCACCAGCAGCCCTCCTCCCCACTCACAGCATGTGTTTCCTATCATACACAACAATATCCACCTTGACAACAATTCCGTGAAAAAGTTTAAGAAAAACCTGCCATCAGTATGAGATAATTCCACTTATTTTCACTGCTGATGATAGCCGTGGAGTGGTCTGCCTTACCTTGAGAGACATAAATAGTAGTATTGCATCCTAACAGTAGATATTTCTAGCAGTAGATAATCTCGCACTTGCTTGCTTGAAGTTTACAGATTATATCACTGGTGTAAACTGACAGTTTCCGTGAACAGGGAAGAACCATAAAGTTTGGCTTATTTTAACATGATACGTTTTGATTCCAACTGAAGCTGGGTTCCTGGATCATTGTTGGCCTCCCGTACCTCGCGCCCCTCATACAACACATACACTGTCGGAATACAGAGAGAATATAGGCTTGATCTCACTGAAAATATTGCTTGCAAAATGTCCTACATGTAGTTCAAATCTGATCAAGAGGTGTTTACGAATACTTCATGGTTTGTTTTATTCCATAGGCTTGGAATCTGACACATACGACTATTGGAAGCCACAGAATGTCTTCATAATTGAAAGAATTCATGTTAAAAGTCTTTTCAGGTTTACGTATCTGAAATGTCTCAGTGTGTTGAACCCCACCGTCTGGGTTGAAAAGGTGAGAGTTCGAGCGGTGAACTTAAAGAAGGGCTGGTGTTTAAACATCGTGTCCTCGTGTACCGCAGGCTTTAGCTCCGTTAAAATCCCGCTCCTGACAAGGTGAGGAAGAGGATTCCAGCGGGTGAAGAAAAGTTAAGATCGAGGACATGAGCAGGAGAACAATTAGCTCGCCGTAACTCTCGTCAGGCTCGACCACTAAGCGGGTACATGTCTCTCACTGTGCGCGCAATGCACACGTGAAGACGCACAACACGCTAACCATAACACCCACACATACACACACGCACCAGCAGTAGAGGTCACTACCTCTACGCTCTCCTCTCAACATGGCCGACCTCTGAGAACAGCAGTTAAGATAGAACGGACTGTAAGGCACGTGGCAGGCGTAGGATATTGTAACCTGTGTTTAATCTCAGATTTTCCAAAAAAAAAAAAAAGATTTTTTTTTTTTTTTTTACAATCTTTCTAACAGTGACTCTTGTACAACAACATAAATACTGTGCTGGAAAAAATTAATTTCCAAAAATTAAGCAGTTTTTTTCCCCCCAGCAGTCTCTTCCTGTAAACATTGAAAAATGCAAATCAAGTCTCCTCAGTTCTCGACAAGACAACAACATCAAAATAACAACAACTGTTCCATCTGTAAGGCTTGGCCGCCTCACTATGCAAATAGTCTCTAATGGGCTCAGAGTGAAATGAAATCTTTTTTTTTATTTATTTATTTATTTTTTTCATGTTTCCATTACCTTCTCTTTTCTAATCCATTTAGTGTTTCGAAGGAGTCAACAGTGCTCAGTTTTAGATCCAGGAGGGTGGAGCAGCTGAGGAGGAGGAGGGGAAGGGGTCGGGGCAGGGGGGCGAGGCTGTGGTGAAGGGCTCCGTTCCATCAGAAGAGGCTGGTCAGCGTGGTCTGTGACGGGCTCCGGCACTCGTGGACGTCCATGCCGCCCGGCACCGAGCTGAGCACAGAGGTGACGGTGGGCATGGTGGGGTTGGTCAAGTCTGTCAGGGTGGTGGGGGTGCTGGAGGGGCTCATGGAGGCGTTGGAGATCTCCGAGGCCGGCCCCGACGGAGTCCCGCCCTGCAGCGTGGAGCCGTCGGATGCCTTGTCCACCCCGGTGCTCTCCTGCCGCAGCAGGTTCCTCCTGAACTTGGCTCGGGCGTTTTGGAACCAGACCTGCGGAAGTACGACAACAAAGGGAATCTTGTTACCGCAGGGGCCTAAGGTTAAAGCTTAATGGAACTTTTCCTCTGATATAATCTGTTATCTGATACTGAGTTAAGCTCACACTAGCTCAACAAATGAACACGCAGACACTCAGGGTCACTTCACCAAAACGTCACAAAAAAATTGTTTTTTTGATTTACCTCCAGTATCTGGCCACGCAGATAGTTTTTTGTTTTGAGATGTATGTCTCCACTATTTTGGGGAGCGCACAGCAAGAAAGAATGGCATTTTAAAGATTCTCTTTCGAGAAACAGTGCCCCTGTTGCTCCCACAGAACAAACTGTAAACAGTGTTTCCGTGGTAGTCAGTATTTCTATAATAATACTGATAATTGTTCACTCCAAGTCAAGAGTAACCACGACACGTCTCTCAAAAGACATGTTGGGGTTGAATTACTGTATAGAAATGGAATTTCCCAGTGCTGTTATCACCACAAAAAAAAAATCCACACACCTCCATTATATTGAGTCGGGGGTAGCGGATATCACGCAAATACCACCACCCTAATTACTATGTTGAGTACTTGTCGGTCACCTGTGCTTTAGCATCTCTGAGCCCAGTAACTACAAATCATTTTAGCCTTGACTGCCAACCATTTTCTAAAGCATACTGTTTTTCTCTGTATGGGAGATCCTTACATAAGTTGAATTGAAACGCTAATACAGCGCAGGATTTTCAACTCAGTCCGCACTTGGCATTTGCATTTGCATCGCCACGCCACAATTGTAAAAGTGACACTAATAAAAGCTGAATGATGCTCGCTCTGATCTGATCTGATTATCCTCTGTCTGTCGAGCATGTTTCAAGCAGCATACGACGTGTCTTCATGTTTTCCTGACGAGGACCTTCAGCGGCCGTGTCATACGGAGGAGGACTGGGTGGATGGATGGGTCCGAGTTGATGCAGATCACTGTCTGTTACCGTGACCATGGTCAAACCATAGCCTTAAAGCTGCACCATTACATACAACAATACGTTTTTATATGAACAATGGCTACAATGGTGAATGGAGTCACGGAGAATTATCACCCAAATCTATGGTTCCCCTCAGCAACATTTTACTGTCTTTTAGCTCATTGTTTTGCTTTTGTGGCCCATGACTTTACTGTTTTGGTTCACCCTCACTGCTCTCATAGGGGTCGTCTGATACACTCACTGTACACTACCTGTTCAGCACCAAACTAGCTGGTGGACACAGTGGAGCATTTAGCACCCAAAGAGACGCCTCCTGAGGAGTTGGTGGAGACCAAAACAGAGCTAAAGGGAGAGGGACTTGCTAATGCATTAGCCTTCAGCCAACTTCATATGGCCATAATATGTCAAACCTGTATGGTTAGTTCTGTCTTCAAGTGGCGAAAAAAACGGTTCATGCAGCTTTAATGTGTTTTAACCCAAAATCACGATCTTTCCCTAACCCGAGCCAAAACGTTTTTGTGCCTAAACCTAATCAAATCTCAAACAGTCCCGGCATTTAGTTGGGAGGTATTGACGAATGTTTGGGCTAAAATATGAAAAAATAAAAAAAAATTGATATGGTCCTTGAAACATTTTGATGTCACAGATCCCTAACACAGGCCCACGTTATCTCGTGTCCGTTCAAAGCCTGTTTGCAGATGCTCAGACTGGAGACAAGGACACTTAAAAGAACACTTAAAGAACACAAAGCCGGGGCTGCTCCTCCACTGTCTACAAAAGTTATAAAAACCTTTACTTTTTAAGGCTTGTCAGAGAGAAAGTGCAGTGGTAGCCACAGAAAAAGAAAACCCTTTTCTTTCATGTTTGCGTATGAAAATAAAGAGCGTGGGCTCCCTGTTTCCGTTGATGCTGTGAAAAGATAATAATGGATCTGTCTGTAGTGTGTATGAGGAAAAGCAGCTGTGACTTCAGTTATTATTCTCATATTCGCAATGGCAGTCAAATTAACGGTTTCCTCCTCATTTTGCTGAGGACCCCGAGAACCCGTTCACAAAGGCCGTGCACCCCACTTTTTTGGAATAAGCCTCCTGTTTCTCAATGCCCCTGATGCTAACATATTTTCAATTTTGCATCTAAATTCTTTACACTTAATCCCGGCTCTATCTTTCAGTAAGAAAAGGCAGTGCCTGAGATGAGCCAAGTGTTGGAGCGCCGGAATCATGACGGAGCCATGGGAAAGAGACGGAGGGGAGAAGCGCTTCAGCTGGAATAACATGCATGAAAACTCGAAACGCATCAAAGCAAAATGACTGCTTTGTTTGCTTGCTAGCGTTAATTAAAGCAGTGGGATGATTTTTTTTTTTTTCCCTTCTCAGAGAAAATTTTGATTCAGAAAACCTTTTTGTCTCATTTTTCTTCCTCTCGGTCCCCAAGATAATTTGCTGTCATCTTTTGTGGGAATCAAACGCTCTGTTGTGCTTTTCCCTTTCTACGCGTGTATCTACAGAGCTTCTTTTGTTTTTCATCCCTCAGTCCTCGCCGTAACATCACACTGGCCACTGAAATAGATTACATTTTGTTTTTTTGTTTTTTTCATGGGTTCCTTTCGTTTCCAGGTAATTTTGCACTCCAACATGAACACATACGAATTGACTTTGAACAGTTAGTTTTTTCCTTGAGGAGATTAGAAGCTCGAACTTCTTTTCAGTGCATTCGTTTCTTAATTTCTAGTTAAATTCATTTTTTTGGGGAGAATGGGGATTTTTATATTAATGAGAATAAATAAAAGGAAAGAAAAGAAAGCAAAAGAAAATTCATCTCTGATTTGTTCAGCTTGTTTTTTTAGTTCCCTGAAAGTCTTCCAAGAATTTCACTGGAACGAAGAAAAAAAACAGCACTATCTTAAAATAAAGCAGCTGATTTGGCTTCTTTCGGGAAAACCTCACTTCATATATTTTACACTTGGAAATGGGCTGATTTGCATTGGAGACAAGTGAAATTCCTTCACCCCTTTTGGCATTTGCCTCCTCCTCCTCCTCCCCTGAGTAAAGGAGGCCGCGGTCTCATCTGAAGGGAAAGGCTGCTGTGGTTACCTGCAAGACCCGCTTGGTGAGGCCGGTCTTCTGGGCGAGCTGCTTGAGGTCCTTGGCGTCTGGGTTGTGGTTGATGGCGAAGTAGGACTTCATGGTCCTCAGCTGGTGGTGCTTGAAGGATGTCCGCATGCGCTTGGTCTTCTGACTGGAGCTGTACTGAGAGTCCCGGTCCATGGGCTCGCCGTCATTCTCGTTGCAGCTCAGCGCTGCGGGCCAACGGGGGGGGTGGGACAGGAGAGAAGGGGCTGGTTAGACAGAGGCAACTCTGACCCAATCACTAATCATCCTCATTTTGACGTGTTTAGTCCTTTACTTCTGATCGAACGCTGTAGGGCCTCCCTTCTTTTTCTGACCCCATTTTTCAGGGCCCAGTATTCTCATGACCCCCCTCGGTAATCAAAGCGTATTCACTTTCAGTGTGAAAAGAGCGTAGAATGCGTGCATAGAAATTATATTCTTACATTTCTATTAGATTCTAAATCATCTGAGCGTACTTATTTTTAATATACTGAAGAAGAAAAAAAGCAGGAAAATCAAGAAATCTCCAAAAAAGTCCTACGTGAGGTCCCGACAGCGATGTGCATGAGTGAGAAAGGTAGGCAATGCAAATGTTTAGGTAACAATATATTGAGCGTGGAGCTTAAGGAGAGAGAAAAAGGAGGAAAGAAAGAAAAGGAAAAGGTTTAATGTGTTTGAGGCTGATATTGTGTTGTTTGTTTTGTTGTTGTCCAGCATTTTAACTCTTCAGAAAAATGCTGCAACTTGAATCTTTCCCTTCATCTAAATCCATAAAATGAATCTGATTCCAAGGTGACCTGACAGCTGTTTCTTCCAGCTGCAGATCATCTTCCCCTCTGCACCTCGTCTGTCTGTCTGTCTGTCTGTCTGTCTGTCTACATGTCTTTCTTTCCTGGGAGGAGGTGGAAGCCTGGCTTCAGCAGCAAACACACACACACACACACACACACACACACACACACACACACACACACGGACAAACAACAACACACATGTATTTGTCCCAGCCTGCAAATTTCTTGGCAACACTCAAAGTGTTGCCGCGTGCATAACAGTTCGTGTTCAATATCAGGACGCTGCAAATGATGAATATGAAGTGAGTGAAAACCACCAGAATAACACTTCACTTAATTAGCCCATACACACCAGGCAGAACAAATGCCGCTTTCTGGCCAAAGCATATGCTGCAGCATTTTCACAAAAAAAAAAGCAGCAGTCTGCTTATTGCTTTCTCTTCATCTTCCTCGTCCTCAAATGCAGAGCGGTCTCATTCACAGCACTGACGACTGAGGCCGCCCCCCCTCCCCCCTGCTCCGGGGTCACGCCACATACACGCTCTCAGGTGAGGCTTTTTGATGTTGTTTCTGGCTGGGAACAGAAGAGGGCGCACTGCCTCTTCACTCCTCTCCCGACTCTGCTTCTGATTCATTTGCTTCAGTTTATTTACTAAACAACCACAATGTGGGGAGAAGAAACTCTTCAGTGAGAATGTCTGAAATTAGGCTTCCTTTATCGCTTTTATCTTCATGACGAAGATAAAATTTCTTAAAATTGTCAGAAAGACTGCATTTCCTCAATAGGTGAAGTCATTTGCCTTGCTTTTAGAGCAGCTTCATTTCTATTTCTTTTTTAATTTTCTTCTTTTTCTCTTTTAAATAAAGAAAGCGGTGCTTCGTCTTTCAAGGAGGAATCACTTCATCCAGAAGGCAAAGAAAAGAGAAGGAGCTCGTTTGTATTTGGAAATACAATGATTTCACTTGTTGCAGCAGCTTGTTTAAACTTAACTTAAACTTAAACTTAAAGTTTAGGGGAATGAGAATGGCCATAACTGACAGATCACAACAACAAGAGAAAAAATGTTACTCTTTCTAAGGCTGGTTTTAGATTCTGACACAATGTTTAGTTTGTAATCAACTTGCTTTTTGTGTGAATAATTGGAAGGTTAATTAACTAAAGTCAAAGCATCAAGAAAAAAAAAGAAAAAGAAAAAGAGGTTCCAGCCAGATAATTCTGCTGTAAGAAACTTCTTGTATCCCCCTGCTCTCTCTTCCAGTGAATAACTCATCAAATCACATTGATCTCTCTGGTACACACACCCAGTTTGGCCCGGTCCCAATGCAAAAAGGCTCCAGTAGTGTGTGTGTTTGTGCGTGTGTGTGTGTGGTTGGGAGGGGGGTGGGGTGGGGGTGTTAGGGTCTGTAGATGTCTATGGAGCCTGACAAGTGGAAAAGGGCGAAAGCAAAAGCCGGAACATCAAAAAAACTTTCCTTTTTATCCCCCAAAGAGGACATGGGAGGAAAAAAAAAGGTTTTATAACAGATTGACTAAACTGAAACATGACAGAAAAAAAAAACACGCATCCTTTTTTTTCTTTTTTTTGAAGATTATCATTTGGAAAAATACATGTTAAGTTTTTGTTAAGAATTGTTAGACACTGCCTCAGCTCCTGAAGTCCATGTTAAAACTGCATGAACAGTTCAATCCACACACACACACACACACACACACACACGCACACAAGTTTACAACAGAAACTATGGCCTACAAAACCTCCCACTGTAGCTGTTAGTTAGTTAGTTAGTTAGTTCAACACAAAGTGCACAAAACTCATGACACAATCCTGATAAACACAACTAACTTCCAGCAGGGAGATTATAGGAACGTTACACACACACACACACACACACACGCAAAGAAAACGAATAACACATTACAGTGTTTAAAACTAGCTCTGCCGCTGTGTCAGCGTGGTAAAGTTGCGACAAGGTCCATATAGAAATATTACAGGAATATGAAACTGCGGGGGGAAACACAGATATACTGTGAGGCGCTCCAATGATGAGCACAGCACGCGGGCGCAGTGCAAGCCCCTGCAGGAATGTTAAAACAAAAAAGAAAAAAAGAAAAAAAGAAAAAAAGATGTTTCATTGATGAAGCATGTCGGTCTTAATCAGCTCGTATTCACGCTGTGTGGCTGCTCGCTGGAACTGTGGGGCGAAATGTAGTTTAACAACAGGCAGCGGTGGCGTGTGTTTTGTTTTGTTTTTTTGTTTTTGTTTTCAATTGTTTTCAATTTTGGACTTAATAATAATTATTTATTTTTTTTAAAGTAAAATCGGCATCAAAACAAGATAAGCTCCACTTTATATGCATTATCATTATTATTATTATTATTATTATTATTATTATTATCAACCACATGTCTTTATAAATGTCCTTCTTACCTGCGTTGTATGCGGCCAGCTCGGCCCCAGGCCCGGGGCTTTTCCTCTTCCTGGGCCGGCCTTTCTGCACTGTCCCCACGCCGTTGAAGTAGGATAGTCCGAGCGTGTTGGCCGGGCCCAGGCCTTTGTGCGGCACAACGTCCGCGTGGCTAAAATGTGTCTGATATTCTCCCTGGATGAGAGTCTCAAAGTGCAGCCGACAGTACACCAGACTGTCCTTCATGCCAAAGTGGTCCCCGGTGGTGAGCATCTTGCTGCAGGTGGTGCAGGTGAAGCAGTTGAGGTGGTAGACCAGGTCCCGGGCCCGCATCACCATCTCCGACGCCGAGATTCCCAGGTGGCACCGGGCGCACCTCTGCACCGAAAATCTTCTGCGGACAACACAGAAACCTCATCAGCGGCTGGACTCGGAGCCCGGCAGGCCTGCCTAACCCAAAGTACCTGTGATGCGCCCTCACACGAGGGCACCCGAACTTTTACGCACTTGGAAAACACAGCGCATTAACTTTTCCCTGCGCACTAATGAGGTGAACCTAAAGTTAGACAGATGCCTGCATCGATCTGCCGATATTGTGGTGTAATGAAAAATGGATGTCAGCCGATTTTCAGGGCTTTAAACAAAACCTGACGCGGGGTTTTGATATTTTCACGTTTGTGACATGAGGAAAAGTGCTCATTGTGAGAGCCAGTGTTTCCCAAAGCCTCCCTGTCAGTGATTGGTGGGGGCAGTGGTGGAGGTGGAGGTGGGGGGGGGGGGGGGGGGGGGGGCAGCTCTCCCCTAGAGAACTGCTAAACCTAAAAGTGGCTATTTCATTATCTGGGTTTCAGTGGAGTGGAGAGTTTTAGCACCACAGGCAGTGTGGTATTAATCCTTTCTTTCTTTTCCCTACACTGTGCAGTCTATGACAGGAGCACGTGCATACCATGGGACTATCTATGGCATGAAAACAGTAATAAAAAAAAATTAGTAATGATAATAATAATACTTATTATTATTATTGCACCAAATATTAGCCAAAAAAATGTCAGCATCCGTTTATACAAATCCATATTATCAGGAGAGAAGCTTTGACAAAGAAATATTATAGAAATATTGTTTCTTAACTGTTAAATAAATCAGATTTCACTGACGCATTGTAGACTGTTTTAAAATATGCCCCCCCCCCCCCCTCATGTCATGTGTGGTGCTACTTTAACTACATGAGAGGACAAATACTCATTCAAATCATCACTAGTATCATTTGAAACACATATTTAGCCTCGTGAGTCCTAAACACTGTCAGACACCGGTTACATCGGGGTGGACCGTGGTGGGGTGGTGGGGTGGGGGTGGGGGGGGGGGGCTCCAGGCCCTGTGCGCCCTCCTACCTGTAGTAGTCCTCCTTGCAGTAGATGCTGCCGTCCTTGCTGAAGCAGGTGAGCTCCGACTCCAGGTTCAGCTTGCACTCGCAGCACTTGAGGCAGCGCATGTGCCACTGCTTGTCCACGGCCAGCAGGTAGTAGCGGTCCGCGATCTTCCTGCCGCAGCCGGCGCACAGGGCCACGCGCTCGCTGGTCATGCACGGCATGGACTGCAGGAGAGGGCACGGGGACACGGCGTCAGGACATGATGTCGGAAGGGGTGCAAGTGAAATGAGTCCTGATAGCACTAACGTCACGTCATCGTGGCACGAGAGAGGAAATAAAACCATATGAAATCCTGGAAAGCCAGAAGGCTCGTCTGCTCGCTTTATTATAGATTATTATTGGAACATTATGAGGGAGATACAGCCTCGGTGCAGAGGGCCACAGCCAACAAGTCACACAGGAGAGGATTATAGAAATATTGTAAAGAAATATGGTTTTTAAAATGTAATAATACATGTAATAACATGAATATTATAATGATATTAAAATACAATTGTGGGTCGAACAAATGCAATTCAGTGAGAAAATGTAAATGCAAACTCCCTTCTACGACCACAGTGTGAGAAATGAAAAACATTATGGGAATACTTTCTGTTAGATTAAAGGAGGTTGTTGGCTAAAAGTACTCTGCAGTGAATACTATGAATTAGTACACTATAAAAGGAATATTAGGTCAGCATTGTAATATTTCTGATGGTGCCAACCAACAGCAGCAGGTCCAAAAAGAACTCAAGTCGTTTTACATACTATTAAGAACCATTAAGTATTTACTCATTGAATTATTATTATTATTATTATTATTACTATTATTAAGTTATTTTTAGTGGAGGGCATCAGTGATATCTGTGCTGTTAATGTCTCCTAATAATAATTATAATAATAGTATTCATGTTAATTAAAGGTGCGACCACAAACAAAAGGGCGATGCTACAGGACTGTCATTAAATGTCATTTTCAGAAGAGGCCTGCAAAATAGACACATACACGCGCGCGCGCGCGCGCGTTACCCCTCCACAAAATAAATTGCCAAATTAAAGATGGAAGCAGCGTTCAAATGTGCATTTTCCTCCACGTTTCCAACACTCTCTCGTTTTTGCTTTTATTTATTTTATTCCTGAACTTTCCAATCGTTCGATTTGTGCGTTGTTGTTGTTTTTTTTTTTTGTTGTTTTTTTTTTTATCGATTTGTAATAACTGTTAAAAAAAAAATAGAAAAGAAAAACAATCTAACGCCACGTGTCGTTTTTTTTCTTCTTCTCCCAATTAGGATAAAAACGTCCACTTTGGCTTTTGCTGTTAATGTTTGAGTCTTTTATTTTTGTTGAGCCATCTGAAATCTAGTGTGAATGTGCGCTGTGTTGTCCACGTTTAACGTGTGTTTTTGAACGCACCATAAAAAAGCCACATTTAGGGAAACCAAGAGCAGAGTTTTTCAGAACATATGTTATCTCTCTTTTTGTTGCTCCCTTTGAATAATCGTGCAGCTTGTTCAGCTCGTTGAAGCTTTGCTGGGACTCAAAGAAGTTTTGGATGAGACAGTGGCTTGCAGACATCACAGCGTATAGGCCTTTTGGAGGAAGTTTGCCGGCCTGAGAGGCGTTTAAAAAACAACCCAGAGACAGGCTGATTTGTTGGACAGTGTTTTTTTTTCTTTTTCTGTGTGAATTGAAAGAAGAAAAAAATTAAAAAGAAGAAGAAGAAGAAGAAGAAGAAGAAGAAGAAGAAGAAGAAGCGTTGAGAGCTGAATCAAAGTGCTTGGAGCTGTGAGGAGTGCAGCCACTGTCACATGTTTCCAGGCTGCCATGCTGGCCGCGCTAACAAGCCGACAGGGGCCAAAAAGGAATCTCTCCTACCGTCTCTGACTCCCCCATATCGATGGCCGAGCTGATGGCCGCTGACTCGCTCTTTCCTCTCCGGTCCATTTCTTCCACCACGCCGTGCACGTCGCCTCCGGGGAGGCCGTGGAAAAGCATCGTTGCCGCAGAGGGGAGGATGTTGTAGCTGTTCTCTTCGGATCTGCAAGCCAAGATGTCCATCAGAGGCAAAACCCGGCGCGGGTGATAGTGCCACTCAGAATTCTCGTCCTTTCCAGCTTTCCCTTTCTTGCCGTGACAAGTGAGAAATCCAGACCAGGGAGGAAAAAATATGAGGGAAAAATTGGACACGTGTTCTCCACACTACGTCTCATCTGCCAATGGAAACCGTCATCCGAATCTCTGCAGCTCTCATTATTAATAAGATATGATTAATTCATAAATAACCGCACGGATTCCGGTTCTCTCGCTGGAATCTATTTCTCTCTCAGGTATGATATTATTTCTCTGTTATTGCCGATTGCTCTTTTTATATTTTCTTTTCCATTTGCGGTGAATAAACATACCAACTATGGAAGCCCCCGCTGCATGGGTCTCGGCAGCCGATGCTTCCTCCTCGCCGGGAGTAATATTTCAGGATTTCGACAGTGTGCAAGGCATTGGTAAATGTCCCCCCCCCCCCCACCCCCGTCTTTTCTTTTTCTTTTTTCCTGCAAAACAATAAGTAACTCTGTACAATTTGACACTGCCAAAGCAGGGCAGCAGCCTTCTAGTGCACCACAGTCAGACAGAAGAAGAAGAAGAACAAAAAAAAAAAAGATATGTCCAAAAACAAAAAGCTGACAAGGAGCCTGAGAGAAAGGCGTCCTCCCCTCCTCCAGGTTCAGCAGTCCAAGTTGGTGCCTACAGCAGCTGATGTTTTTTTTTCTGTCGCTCAAACTACTTTTGCTTTTGCAGAGGAAAAAAACAAAAAAACAAAAAACAAAAAACAAAACACAAACAGCCTTTACAAAAAATCCCGCCGGCCGTTTTGGAGAAGCAGCTTTCCTTTACAGTGGTCTGTTTAGTTAATGTTTTGTCTCTTGCCAAGGAGGCTGCATGCATGTGCGTAACAGCAGAAGAGGAGGAGTTGGCTTTACGTTGACTGATGATAGGCGACTGTTCGCTGGCCCCCCAAAACCGCCGTTCCTCCTTCTCAGGTCCCGGTTGGACTCTCCGCTCCTTATCAACGGGGCCCTGTTGCGTCACGACGCACCATTTATGTTCATTGGCTGCTCCGCCGCCGCCGAACTGTTATACTTTCGCCGAGCGCTCTGAAAGAGCAGCAGCCCCTCTCCGCCTCCGTTACGCGCGGGTCCACGGGCCACCGTTCTCCATCAACTGTCCGTCCGAGGCTGCGGTTCGAAAGGTCCGTTTTAAGAGAGACGGGGAGAAGAGTCCGAGCCGGGGGAGAGTTCCAGTCCTCTGAGGTGTTTGGAGCTGCCTGTCTGCCTGCCTGCCTGAGCGCAACCGAGGAGGTCTGCCGGGACCTGTACTCAAGTGACGCACAGAGAGGGTTCCACACTGTTGCTGCTCACAGCCGCTCCAAGGCACCAAAAAAGGGTTCTGCACAGAACCTGCAGGGGGTGGGCAAAACTGCACCAAGTCTCCCAAGTCAGCCATAAAATAAAGAATCGGGCAGCTTTTCATTTTTTAATTCGAGTTTTGTGTGTGTGTGTGTGTGTGTGTGTGTGTGTGTGTTGTCTTGTTTTGTTTGATCAAAAACAAAAGAGACAAAACTGAAACAAAACAAACAAACAAAAAACAACAACAACTTTGACTTATCCATGGCCTTCATTGTATGTGGAAGGTGTAAATTGGGCTAATTTCAACTCAGAACTCAGCATCCAGCTGAAAGCAAATGTTGGTGGTAAAGATCGAAAAGGAAAAAAGGCCCTTAAAACGCCACGAGCAAATTCCATCATCAAAACCAACCAAATGGAAGGAAAATAACGCGAGAATATCAAGCACCAAATATGAGGAGAACTTTATCGAATATGGGGGTGGGGGGTGGGGGGGGGGGGGGGGGTTGTTTAAAGGCAGCATTGGTGGGATTGTTTAAGTCACTGTTCATGCGTAAAAAAATCATTTTGGCACCACCGGGCGTCATCTCTACATTTTAACACCCTTGATGATCCTTTTTTTTCTTCTTTTCTTTCTTCTTTTTTTTTTTTTTTTAAATGTATTTAGTTCCTAGAAAGAGGGAGCTTCATCTCCTGGACTCTCCTCTCTTGTCATTTGGTGTCATGTGTGGAACCCAGCGGCTCCGCGGTCTTCAGTCTCCAAACCACAGTCCAGACACAGAGCGAGCAGTTGGGCTCAGCAGCGGCGAGAGGCTTGAATTGATCCCGGATCCGCTCTCGTTCTAATTAGCTCTGTGCTCTTAATTGGGTAAGGGGGTGGACTTCGTCATCAGAGGACGTGTTTGAGGACCGGGAGGAGAGAGGTTTTTGATCGACGCTGTAGTTTTCATACAGCGGTGTGGGAGAAAATGACACGTTATCACATCACCGCCTTGGCTTCCTTTTGTTGCTCGGGGACTCAAGTCAATTCAAGCAGTTAGCTGAGAGAATTAATAATAAATTAAAGTCCAGCCGGCAAGTCAACCTCCTGGCTTCTTCTACGCAAGAACAATATTTTAGCTGCGGATTTATGCGCTAAAACAATATCAGATTAAAAAGAAATGTTCTGTTTCCTTGATATTTGTAATTCCTTTTTTTTTTTTTTTTTCCTCGCTTCTTTCAAAAATACCTGCCCCTCCCCCCCCCCCCCCCCCGCCAACACGCGCATAAGAGCTCGCGTTTAGGCCATTGTGAAGTTTTATAGCACAAATATGATGTTAAGCTCCTAAATCCTTATGCAAATCACCTCCTCTGTAATACCCTTAATTGAATACATGCATATTTATCATCTGCGTTTTCTCTCTGCTATAAGGCTGGGGTTTATACATTAAACATAGCGGCAGCGGGCATGTCTGCGGGCGTGTATGAAATATGATATTAGGTGGTACTGTTAAGATTAAGGGGGTAAAAAAAAAAAAAAAAAATCAGTTTGTATGTATTTGTATCAGAAGAGCCCAGATTGGCTTGTTTCTCTGGTTTGATTTCAGTCGCTCCTCAGCATGAAGACAGAGCAGAGTTGAGAGCTGATTTATGCAAATGTAGGCCGAGGTCTGGGCTATATGTTGAATATTCCCGGTAATGTGTGTTCACAATATTCACAGCAAGAGGAGGAGGAAAAACTCACAATATGATAATTAACAACAGTACCGGGCGTCGTAAAGGCGGAGCAGCGCTGGTTAAAAGAGTCCAATATTTAATTCATCTATAGTACATTTATTTAAAAAGGTAAAACTGAATTAATTCCAGTTCAGCCAACACACTCCTCTCTCTCTCTCTCTCTCTCTCTCTCTCTCTCACACACACACACACACACACACACACACACACACACACACTTGTTTTCTTTTTTTTCCTTTTTTTTAACACGGGGGCAGCAGACTCACATCTTCAATTCTGGGAGATAAAATAGATGCAAGGATGAGAATCAAAAGAGCAAACCATCACCAGCACCAGTCACCAGTTTCCTGTCAGGGGAGCATTGTTTATGCTGTATACATCCAACTGCCGTCCCCCTCACTATGACAGTACAGTATCACAGAACAGGCAACCTCATTGAGACTTTCAGCATTAAAAAAAAAAAAAAAAAAAAAAAGTTGTTAATTAGGTGAAAACTCACTCATCCTCTGCAGACTTTGTGCTGGGAAGATTTCAGATTGACATGGCTGATTCAGGATCTGCTTCAGAGTATTAAACTGGAGAGCACCTTGATCATTTTAAAACAAATATTAAAGATGTAAATACAGGAGCGAGGACCACTGTACGGGCTTATTCTTAAGAAAAAGATAGATTTTGTTATTTCTAACATTTGTTCTATGAGGTTTGGTTGAAACAATTGAAGAAAACTCTTGAGGTGAGAATTTGGAATCAGTGTTTTGTTTTGTAGTGGCTGCAGAGGGGTCCGTATAGGTTTGGACGATGGGATGGTACTCTCTTGATTTGTCAGATATTTTATCAATTGCTGCCACAAACAAGACATTTCTGTTACCCAATTTAAAAAAAAAAAGACTATATCACAATACAGTACAGTATATATTGATCTCACGATCAGGGCCGTAACCAGGACTTTAGAAGTACTGAGGCCGTGGATATAAGTCCCCCCTGACACCCCCCAAGTTTGACCAGACATGGACAATAAAATCACAAAGTTGTTTTAATTATCTGTATTTTGGTGTGTTTATTTCCTGAAATGGAGGTCTTAATGCTGTTTCTTGTGAGAAAATACCAATATTTGTTTGTTTTGTTTTTGTACAATGTATTTGTTTGCCGTCCTAAAAGCAGTCACATCTAAACAGTGTGCATTTAAAATGAAAAATGTGTTATTGTTTTTTATTATTGTAGAAAGTAAACTCCCTTCAATGTGATAAAAACCTACCAATTCTTAGTCACGGTACAAAGGACATGACCTCAGCATCCTCCAAAGGGAGCTCTGGTTACAGTATAAAATGGCATAAGGATGGGGTTGTGTCCGCATCAGCTACTCCAAATAATGTGGCCAAAATGTTTTGAAGAAGAAGAAATGTGCATTTGCCCACTTTAATGCCGAAAACACCAGATGAGATCCAGTTTCCTCCAAAACCGTCCTCCTGTCAAGGTGGAAGAATCCTAAAACTGAGACTAACAAGACTGTTGCTTGAGACAGCTTTTACTGCCAAACATGTGGCATTCAACAGAAGTCGCATTCAAAAATCTGACCTGATATCAGGCTCATGTTACTGTAAAGCTGTTGTTGTAATTGGGGTAAATGCAGCAACAACAAGTTTAGAGTGCACTAATCCTAACAACCACTGTGGAGCTAATAAACTAACAGTGTGAGCAGCTAACTTAAATACTTTGTTGAAAGCATATGCCCTTGTGTGTGTGTGTGTGTGTGTGTGTGTGTGTGTATGTGTGTTAGGGGGTGGTGTTGCCGCTTGTCGACCTAAAATGCTGATGCAGCTCCACTGATTACTCCTTGTCCCGTAATGATTTCCAAACGGGGCAGCCATCAATAACACAAATCTGCATTTCTCAGAAAAACATCACCCTCGTCAGGGCTCCTGGCATCTTTTTGATCTCTACCCCGTTTTCTTTTTTTTTTTTTCTTTTTTTAATTGTGTTCCGCATAAAGGTAGAGGGGAGGCATTGGGGTGCGTGGTTTTAATGGGATGCTGCTGTGGAAGTGGGGAGTGGGCTCCGTGCTCTCCGAGGAGAGCTCGGCTGTAATTAAGAAAGGGAACAAAGCAGAGGAGACTAAAAACACATGAAAGGGAGGGACGCGGATCACCTAATCACTGTACGTGCACCATCCACGCCGCCCCCCCCCCCCTCCCCTCCCCACATGTAAACACACACTTTTAGCACAGGAAGGAATCACACACGAGCAGTAAACACAGAGTGCTTCAGACGGCACACCTGAGTCCTCTCAGATGTCACTCTCATCCACGTGGATCGGGTGTGATGGACCCCTCAGATTCATTCTCATCCAAACACATAGCCATTCTACACTCCCCTGCGTCCAGTGGCTCCCAACCTGAAGGGCTCACGGGGGGCGATCACGCGAAACAAGAAAAAGTCACGCGAAACAAGAAAAAGTGTGCAACTTCATTCTTGGCCTTGAGATACTACTCAAGGAGCCTTTCCTTTCTCCAGAGCTTTCAATCACATCTCACATCCTATGTTAGTAAGTGGACCTTGAGTTAAGGTGACATTTTTTTTTCTTTGTCAAAAGAAATGCTTTTTCTATAAGTCTTTTGTTGCTGCCCAGTAAAAACCACAAATCTCTTCAAGCCCCTTTGTCTCAGGGGTTAAGGCACAGTCCATGAACTGCAACGTCCCCGGTTCAAGTCTGTGTCAGGGACCTTTGTTACGTCTCATTTCCCATCTGTCTCCCCTCATATTCTGTCCTCTCTCCCTACTGCCGCCTGTCTAATAAAGGCATGAAATGCCCAGTAGAAAAAAAAAATGTAGTTCCAGAATGTCAACCTCTCATGAGCTAAGAACAGCCCTGCTTTTACGTTTGTGACAATGCATTTTTCAACGAAAATATATATATATATATAAATGCTTTATCTGAAAAATTCAACATTGCAGACTTAGATACAGTATATGGTTTTCTTTGGACAACAACGCTTAGGGCCCGTTTGCAAGTGCACATTTCTTTCTAGTGCAGGGCCCACGAGCCACCGCTCTGCACCTTAATGAGTCATCCTGCATCCAGATTTGTTTCTCTGCTCGTTTCCCCGTCCACCTTGTCTGTCTTCCGTCTCCTCGGCAGGATGTCACTTGGAGGAAGTGGGAAAGGAAGGGAGGGAGGTGGAGGAGAGAAGAGAGAATCGGGAACATTTGCCTCTGATATTGCAGCATCTGTCCATCCAACAGTCAATCCTGAGAAAAAAAAATCAAAAGAATGATGGCTAGAGAGGTTACTCAAATCCCTCTCTTTTCTTGACATTTATCTTAATTCAAAAAGGCAGAGGAATGACTCAGGCTGACTCCCAACCCTCGGCCTTTATCTACATGTTAAATATATGAGATTTTGTCTTTCGATTTGACAAAGTGTGTTAAGTCCCTCAGTTTGAATAAACCGCTGAGCAGTTTTGGTTTTATATATTCAGGAAGCTTTGTCTAGCATCCTGAATTGGAGATGGAGACCTCCAAGCTTGTTCCTTCATTTCCAGCTTTCATTTCCAGTGTTGGGTTGGCTGGTGAGATGAAATCAGTTTTGGTTCACAAAGGAAAGAAGGTGGTTGGAGAAGGAAATGAGGAACTGAACAAATGTAGTTAGCTCGAACCTCAAACTCTGCTAAGTGTAGGGAGAATCTGTCACGGCGTGGTGTTTCGATTGACAGGTGATCTCCAGGAAGTGCTGTGGAAAAACACCAATGACTGAAAGGATCCAAAAATACACAGGCGACAGTGATGTGGAGGACAACCCAACACTGTAATGACCCGTCCAAAAATTACAGGTATAGTCACAGTAATGGCAGCAGGGAAGAGCAGCGAATGTAGGAGGGGAGCAGTGAAGAACACAACCGCTCTGAGTTAAAATGCCCCGATGCTTCTTTATTCTCCACGTTTCCACACAACACATTGCAGGAGTCAGCGCACACGCCGACAGAGATGGAGCTGGAAATGATCCCATAAAGAGTATGAAATGTATATGTCGGTAATGAAAAGTTTGTTTGTGAATTATTTATGGATCTTAAAGTTGTTCAGGAAGTGTGGGCAACATCTGTGTGTGTGTGTGTGGAGGGTGGGGTGGGGTGGGGGCTGTGTGAAAAGACATGCTGAGGTGTAAAACCAAACGTCTGTTCTAAGAATAAGTGTTGGGCCCAGCATGGGGAAAAAAAAAAGACAGATCTGAGATGGAAAGACAATCGTAAGAAAATCAGAATTCTTAATTCACAAATTTGAGATCTTTTTTTTTTTTTAAATTAGGGCTGAAACCAGATGGGTAAAAGGTCCTTACTCCACCCGATGATAATATTAGCGAAGCCATGCAACATTTTCATTTGTAATTTAATAGTGATTCTGGTGAAAGAGGAAGAGAATGAGTGGGTGTGATTATCAGCCAGGTCAATTCTGAGTGCAGTATTGCATACAGTGGTGGAAGAGGAATTGAGGTCTAGCAATGTCACAATGTAAAAATACAACACAAGTCCTGCATTCTAAATATTATCTATCTTATATTATTGCAATATATTATATGATTGGATTGTTCTAACTGATGAATTAGCATGTTAGCAGCATTTTACTGTTTTCATTTTTGCTACTGTAAACACCATTGGGTGGTTTAAAGCACAACATTGCATCATATTTTATTAACTGATCGTATGTTTTGTTAAATCCTAATCTGCAAAGCAGCTGTAGATGTCGGACACATACAATAAAAGGTGCAACATTTTACTCTGAGGTGTGTTTCCCTTGAAGTATAAGGTAGCGTCGAATGAAAATACTCAGGTAAATTACCTTAAAATTGTAAGTGTAGTATTTTATCAAGCGGTGTGTTGAAATGCAGAATACAGAGTGGGGGGGAAATGCAACAACATGACGATTGATGAATTTCCAGTTGTGTTTCTCACCTTTCTCATCGTTTTTTGGGTTTTTTTGCATTTTCCTTTTGTATTACATATTCTGTTCTGTTTTTCAAAAAAATGTATTCTTACTTTTTTTTCTTTGTCTTTATTAATCTTTATTTGATAGTGGACAATAGAAAAACAGACAGACAACGTCTCTCATACATTCATTTCTATGGAAGTAAAGTCGCATTCTGGGTTACCTGTCACACTTTACGACTAAACCAAAAGTGTATTCGATCAAATGAAATGTAAGTGTATTAATCAGCAGATTTTGGACAGTAATATTTATGACAGCGATTTAAAATTCAGATTAGGGTGCAACTTTAACTTGGACATGGTGTTCTGTTAAGTACAGGGGGAAAGAATGTCTTCAAACACACACAGAGCTCAAGGCTGGAGTTTAAAATGAGACTTAATCAGTGTATTAGCGTACGAGTGTTGTCAGTCTGAGGCTCAGTGCACTGTGCTGTACTGTTCTGTGTATCTAATAGGCCTGTTTAAAGAGGTAGTTGTCTCTCTGTGGGGGAGCTTCAGCTGATTCGGACCCACCTCGGATAAACTCTGCACGTCTGATCAGCATTGTGCTTAGTGGCTTTTAATGCTTTTTTTTCAATGGTATTAAAGAAAGAGAGGCAGCATAAGGTGCAGTGGTACATATGTTGAATGAAGTCCCTGAAAATGATTGGGGAAAAAAGAAAAGAAACATACTTTTGTGTTGAATTGATGTCAAACATTCTGAGAGCAGGACTAGAAGAGTCTTTAACCCCCCGCCGCCCCCCCCCCCCCCCCCCCAAAAAAAAAAAACATTTATTTTTTCTCAAATAATTAAAAAACAAGCTTACAAGGTTTCCCCCTGACAAACAGCTGACCTGGACGAAGATAATCAATAATCAACATTGTCTGTTTGCCTTCTTTCTCATGGCGGAGTTGTGGTACTGTTTTTTTTCTCCTGGTTTTGTGCAGCGCCGTGCTCCCACCGCAGCCCCTGTCAATCAGCCCCACACTGCAAGGATTACAAAAGGAGCTCATTCTGCCACAGGAGCCCCTCTTTGGAGAGCAATTCTAAAACTTACATGCCTCTTATTTGTTGGGTCAAAGGTTAAATTGCTGACCCTCCCCTCAATTCCTCCCTCTCGCTCTCCCCACCGTGGCCAAGCTGTACTCGGAGTCTTATATTTACATGGATTAGAGTCCTTTCACGCTGAAGAAAAGAGCTGGTTCACAGTCAAAGCCCGAGGAGCAGTCCATGCTGCCCGAGTGGCCACATTATTCACTGGCAGACAATGACCATATTGTAGTTATGTGGAAAGGGAGGGGGCAGGAGGAAAGAGAAATCCCCCCTTTGCCATGGCAAAGTCCTACACTTGTGCCACGGAGAGGGGAGGGCCGAGCCCCATCCGCTTTTTCAAGCAGAGCAAACAAAGCCTGCCCACTGTGAACAAGATGAAGATGTCAAAAGCTTTTAGGCAGGGGGGTGAGACGGGGTTTAGGGGATAAACCAACAAAACAAGTGAAAAGGTCTTTTCTCAAATGGATAAATCCTACTAAGTCTACATTTCCACATCAGATTTACTCTCTCCTTTAACATCCTCTGTCCTCCCCCCCTCTCAATAACCTTTCCAAATCGAATCATACAGGAAAAGAAGAAGAGGTTTTGCTTTAAGGAAAAGAAGGGAGGGACGTTGCCTGTTAACACAGCTCCTACTAGATTCTGTCTGTCATATCTGATGAAGAGATTCATGAGATCACATGTGAAAATGTTTAATCTTCTTTGGTGAGCTCCAACCCACTTGCTGCAGTATTTTACAGCAAGCGTCTGACAAACAGCAGCTATGAAAAGTGGCCGAGCTGGGAAAAAAAAGTGCAAAACAGTTTTACATGAAAACTCATGATAAAGGAGCTTTTGAGCGTTGAAAAATCTGAATGTTCTTGGTGCATACTGGAAACTTAAATCATCTCCCTGGGTTGTTCTGGCTATGTTAACGGCAGATTTCCTCACACTATTTTAAGGACGCACAGATACTTCTCCCCAACATGCACCTATGGCAGAGTGATGTCTCGGAGGACAGAAGCCTGAGGCACTGTGGAGTGAATGACATAAAGAGGCCTGGTATACAAGACACAGCCAATTCACATGCAAATAGCCAGCCTTGCACTGACTCTGATTAACTCCCTGTGAGTTCATAGTTTCTCTGTTAACAAAGATTTAGCCGCTTTTGAGTGAAGCGGTACATTAAGTGGGGAGAGACAGAGGGAGAGAGAGCTGGTGGCGAACCTTACAGTAAAGCCCCCTCAGGACATAATGCAACCTCCGTCTTGTCGGCCTAATCCGCCTCGCAGATGCAGGACAGAACCGGGAGCTGGTACAAGGAACGACAAAAGAAGGCAGGCCCTTGTTTCTCATTCCATCTCAGCAGCAAAAGTCCTCCAAAGCCCCATGACTGAACCGAGTGAATGACTTGAGATTGAGCCAGTCAAGAGCTGTGTGCCCAGTGGACCCTATGAATGAGAATGGGTCATGCTGCTCTATAGCGCTGCCTTGTATTTGCTTTTCAACACCGTCCATACAGTATTGCAGTCTCACTGATTGCAAAAAAAAAAAAGCAGCCTCATCAAAAGAAAGTTTGTGACACATGCACAATGTCTTTAAACGAAAACGACGCGTTCACAAAAAGTCACCACCAAAATGAGATTCAACCAGAAGCAGGGAATAATTTGTCGTTTAAAAAGTGCTAAGAGAGATGCCAGTTTGTTTGGAAGTGATGTAGTTCTACTATTGGCCACTAGATGGTGACTCCAAGAAACTTCTTTCTCGTAATATAAAGTGAGTGCATATTTTATTACGTTTAGGTTTCAATAGATAATTTCACTTATTGCACTGTCTGTCTCGTAATTGATATTGTATGTCAATAACAATATATTATATTTATTCCATTAAGGAGATATAAATGTTTATAGAGTGCCCATGTATTCCCTTTTAACTACACATTTGTACCTGCGTATCCTGCACTCCTTCAGTGTGTAGGTTGTACTGGTTCTAACTAAATAATAAGTCACCATTGACGTCTGGTTTCAAGCAGGACACAAACTCTGGTCTCCTGGCTGCAAGTCCAGTGTCTGATCCATTTATCCACCACCATCTCCTCCCTATATAGACTTTGTCTCTTTATACTACATCAAGTACTTTAAAGTAATTCAGACATTATTACAATACAGCAACAATATTTAATACGTTTATAATTCCCCTCTGCCAGCGTTAAAGAATATTTTGAAGCGGCTCCCGCCACATCTGACATTGCTAACACGTGCAGAGTCAAGCGCTACTGTGCTCAATCAAGTGAGCATGTGTTCTTTACTGCCACCAACTGTGGATCAGTGGAATAGCATGGAAACAGGTAGCAGTGTGTATTAGGATTCTGTCACGCTCTAAATATGGCGACCTCCTGGAGTGTCGCCACGTTTCGTTATGTTTACACTGTGTAAAACTGGAGGTTCTCAAGACAGATGTTCCAGTGTCGTCCAGGGATGACTCTGCCCTTATCATCCCCCTAGTGGATATGTATATATATATATATATATATATATATATATATATATATATATCCTGTGGGTACACAGGCAAGTATGTTAATGTGTTGTCAAAATGGTATTAATTACATATAATTAGTGTATAATTCCCCTTAAAGAGAAGGTGGTTTGGGGTGGGTGTGCTTGATAAGCAGGTGTCTCAGTCGGTCTGGTCGTTCCTTCAAATGTCCCCGATGATGTTTTACCTACCATTAGCAAACGTTTTTATCCACAAACAAGTGACGTGACCAATTCTAGGTCCTGTCACAAAGTCCAACATGTTTTGCAATGCTAAGGATTAGTGTAAGAGGTGTATAAGTTGAAAGACTTTGCATGAATGTGCCTTTTTTTTTTTTTTGTGCAGCTTTGATTCATATAGGCTGGTTGCTGTGCCACCCCTAGCCTCAGCAGCAGCACCCTGCATGGTACTGCTCTGCTGGTGTGAAACCAAGAGAATAGCCTTTGTCAAGGTGTACTCGCTTCAATTCTCACTCATCTCCCCTGGCATAGGGGTGTTAAATTATATGCTCCAGAGGACTCCACATTCATATTTTTACAAGGCCCAGGTTATTAGGCAAACAGGCTCTGCACATGTCCCCCGCTATGACAGTTTTCACAGTCAAGGATTTCGACCTTTATTTCCATCCAAGTACCGCCTGCACTCCCCTTCGCACCCCCTGTGACACACACACACACACACACACACACACACACACACACATGAACAACCCCTACCACCCCTCGCCAATTCCCGCTCCCTCTCCCTCTAACTAGGCGAGAGCCTCTAAGTCTGTAGAGGGTGTGATCACAGTATAGTTGCTCTGGGTGTAAGACTCCAGGCAGAACGGCTGCGGATCCGAACCTCCCAATCTACTCCGTGGATTGACAGCACAGCCCTCAGCCCCCTCACCTCTCATTTTGCAGCTTTATTTATAGTTCCCCTCTGCGTAGTTCATAGGGGGAAAAAAAACTGTTTCTGATGACCATTTGTTCCTGAAGAGGAGACAAATTACAAATGTGAGCTTCGCCTTTGTACTTTGAAAATGCCTTTTTCATAACCAAAAACGGGCCTGATGAAAAGACCAAGGAACATCAAAGTGGTTCGCCCTCCGACAGAAAGGTTAAAAGTTGAGCTTGAACGCTGATTCTCTCGCATTCTTCCTGGCTCGATTCTCATTAGCCACTCATTTTAATCAGATGCACCATCAATTAGTATGACTTTTCTGTGCGTTTGATGCTTAAAAGTTGGATCTCAAGGACGCAGAACTTTCCGTACACTCTGATGGGAGGCAGGGTTAGTGAAGCATCCAGTGCTCGCTGCACTCATGGTTGCGTTTTTTTTTTATTGCCACCACAGAGGAAGTGGTTAATTCTGAGACAGCCCGGGTTCAAGGCTGCATGTTTAAGTGAGTACAGTGGGGGTTTTTTTTGGTGGGGGGGTTGCCAGCATGAACATCTTAGGCACAGGAAATAGGACTAAGTTTTGGTTAGGGATAGATCATTCTTTAGATTATGGGCCACTATTGCTGCCTTATTGACCAATTGGTGAATCTATAAATATGTATTGGTCAATAAACTGGTCTTCCCAAACTAACAAGAATAACATTTTGAGGTTAAAACTGTCACTCCTGGGGGGCTGAAAATATGAACTATCATCAGCCCTAAATAAAAAAATATCAGCATCCACTCCGGCCTTCAAACAACCAGGAGCTCAGCCCAAGTATGGGTTAACTATGGAAAGTGTTATACTCAAAATAGATATTGTCCATTTGGGGACTTGCAGTAGGCCACATGTTACAACAGCTGAGGCATCCACACATGTAAAAGCAGATATGGCTTTTACATGCAAGCAGAAAAATAGAATGTGGGTGTTTAGCAACAGCATGTATGTTTTCAATTCAGCTTCATAATTTTGAGAGTTTAGCTTTTCACTTTTTGTGAGAGCCTTCACGCACGATTTCAAGCTTATCGAAATCTTCCTGTTATACAATGCATTCAGACCCATTGTATTAGAGGATGTTAAGTTCACATATTACAGATTACACACACATCATCAGCACATCGATGCAAAAAAAGACACATTCTTACCAAAATATTGTAACTAGTCTTTTGAATCTGTAAATGTCAAGAAGTATGGAATGGTGTGTTTGAAGGAAAACAATCTTCTTCTTCTTCTTCTTCTTCTTGAGAAATGTTCAAGAACAAAAAATTAGACTCCACTTTTGTCATTGTATCAGAGTTTATACGACAGAATCCAGGCTCGATTAGCAGAATGAAGGATATAGAAGCAGAGATTTATGGCAGGGATTAACTCGGGGAGAATGATAAGAAGATGTCAGACAGACCAAAGCAGCGAGGACACAGCAGGTCAGAGGAAAATGACACCCAGTCTATCACCGTCTGCCAGAGGAAGAGAAGGGAATAATACGACAGAGAGGACAGAGAGCAACCAACGCCAACATCAAAGTTGATAGAAGGCTTACACTAACATATGGGGCCTGTTGAAAAGACAGATATGGGCTGGGTAGCATTAGTCTGGCCTGACATGATGTAAATCCATTTTTAGAAATGATTAATATTGACCTTCGGGACAATGGTACAATATATCTATATAATGTCATTGCAATCATCAACATCTGCGAAACACAGTGTTGTATATCACCAGTTCTGATCCAAGGTACGGTATCAGTCTTTAAAACTGGCTGAGACTGTAGTGCGGTTTAGTTTGGGATTGTGCAGTCACAGAGTGGTAGGGGTGGAACATTTCAATTTGATGGGGATGTGGGCAGAGGGAGCCTTACCAGAGGTGTCGGAACAGGGATCTGCTGGTGAAAGGCAGGTAGCTCTAACAGAGTCGAAGGAGTTAACACTCAGCCGTGGTTAATCTCCTCAGGGGGACTTTGGGGCAATATCCAGTTAGACTGGAATGCGAATGTGTGTGATTCTGACCAGGGGCTGGCACAACTGTCTCTCACTCCTCCTGCAGAGAGCCTATGGTCGCTCCTCTCAGCAGTGTTATTTCTCCCCAGCACCCTATTAAAACTGCTCTCAACACATGGAACTGGCTTCGACCATGGTAGACAAGCAGCTCCCTAGAGCCTAACCACTGACGCTTGAATCCAAACCGCACAAGACCTCAGAGTACACAAGTGTTACACTGAAGAATTAACTTTAGCTCTCTGCAGATGCCAGAAAGTCAGATTCAAACTTTTGTGAGATGAAAAATCCAATGAGTCAGAATCCCAAGAAGGAAACAAAACGTGTCAATCCAAAGATTTCTGAGATGAGGCCCCACTGACACATTAACATGGTTAATGTAAACACATCTCCCAAAAACACGTGCATGTAATATATATATTATGAGGATGTTAAGGCTCATAATATTATCCTGCTTGCTCGTCCCATTAAAGCGCCACAGTTTGCCCAAGATGGCGGCAAGTGGTAAACCCAAATCTAGGTTTACCTTTGGAATGATGTCAGATGGTGTGTTTATCAGTGATTTACCACGTTTTTTCTGCAGTCGATGAAGTCCATGTGGTTGTCACTACAACCTCCCAAAAGTATCCATTTCAACAAACAACCTAGCCTCTGCTGCACCATTGTATTTTGGGATTTCGTTCATCAATCTTTTCAAAAAAGCTGAAACGTTTAACTCACAAAACAACCAGGTATTGTGATTTTCTAAGTGAAATCCACTTGCTTTGATTGTTCGTAAAATTTTAGAACCATAGCATTCAAACAAATGTAGCAATCTCCACAATTGCCTCATTAGCATTAAGCAAACAGGCGGCACTCTTTTCTGTCTGTTTAGCTGTGGTGGCTATCGTCCAGCTAAGTACCCAGATTTTCTTTTATTCTAACGAAGAAACTGTAAAAGTCAAGCAAAGAGTATGCCGATCTTTCTCAGTAAAAACGTACGTATGACCTCATTTGTTGAGCTTGCCTCAGCGTTTCCTGCTTTTGAGAACAATTGTCACAGCAACACGAGGAGCCAAAAGCAAACACAGGCCACGCATTAAAACCGTTCTGAAGAAATGTTGGAAAGTTTTAAAATGGCCCTGCTTCTAAAATGTGGTGGGTTTTTTTACACAGCGGTTAAGGGGTTTACTCCCCGTGGGTTCCTCTCAGTAAACTTCAGGGGTTGTCTCCATTTCCGTTGTGAATTATGCTAACTTCAGCAGATGGTAGTCATTTACAGAAACCTACTCTTTCTGTTGAAGGTAGAGCTAACACTGTATTGGTATTTTCTTATTTTTTTTTGCGTTAAGATGCCACAAGTGGGGCCGAACGCACAAATCCTTTGAAGCTTCAATGAGAAGGCTACAGGTTCATCGCGTGGTGACAGAGGAGGAAAATAGTGTTTGCTTATCATTTGAGCCTTTGTGAGAATGGAGAAAAACCGAACCACGGTTTCCTATTAACAAGTTTGATTTTGTAAATACTACTTTTGCTATTTGGTAAATGGGTGCAAGAAGGCACTTAACACTGCCATGGTTAGGGATTAAAATGTGAATGAGGCCACCCGGGATACAAATGAATGCAGATGCAATATATATCTATTAATTCACTACATGAAACCCACATTAGACATCAGTATCAAACTACTAAGTCTTGTTTTTATGCCTTCTACTCTACGAGGCCATGAATCCCCAGGGTTTGTACAAGCATGTGGAGTGTTATGTGGAGCGATGTGTAGCACAGAAAGCATTCCCCTGCAGTTTACTGTGGGCTTGGCTGGGGTATGGCAGATGTCTGCAACACTGCTCTGCTCCGAGTTGAGGGCTCCATTTCAAAGGCCTGTTTACTGGCAAGCCTTAATAGGAAGTGATCTTAAAGTGTTCCTTGAAACATGTCGGAGGCTAATGGTTTAATTTGCTCTGGGTATTGCTCTGTCTAATGAGATTTAGCATGCACTCCCAACTGCACCGCTCAAACACTCGTCTTTTGGAGAGAGAGGAATAATTTCCTCTGTTCATTTATAACTCTGCATGTCTTTTAATTTGTCACATCATGGACTTTTTTTTTTTCCTCGTTGCTGCACAAGACTTGATTTTACTTATGATAGCGATGCTGGCTTCCTGATGAAGCATGTGCCTGTGGAGCTAACATGCTGGTGTAAACATGTGTTTATGGTGTGTGTGTGTGCCATATATAATGGGTTTTTAGATTTGTCTTTCTAGTCTTATTTGTGTTCTTCTGGTTGTACAGTATGTATGTGGGTGACCTGCTCTTTAGCTTAGGTGTTGAAATACATTAAATATTGGCAACATACAAAGAGTTTACATCAGGTTTCATAATTCTGTAGCGCTTAGCAACATATTAGTGAGTTGCTAGGCCTGCAAATTTTGTCATTAATTTGCTTGGGCACCAACAGAGTGTGTGTGTGTGTGTGTGTGTGTGTGTGTCGCTGCAGCAGAGCCGGGTGCAGGACTGAACAGTGATGGATTGGGTCCCACAGGCCTCTGCTGTGTTCATTTCCAGAGTCCAGCCGGTGGCTCGGGTCATCCCAGGGATCAAAGGCTACGACTGGATCACAGCAGCATCCCTCCCTCTGGTCCAGGGACTTACACCCCGCCTCTCCGGATGAAGACAGATAGAAAGTTATGTTCTCCTGTTTGACAGCCTCTTCATTTACCTCTCTCTGATGGAGGATGCCCTCCTGCACTCTTTGCCAGAGGCAAGATATTTCTCTGTCATTTCAATTCGGATTTGTTGCTCATGTTATCATGATGATTTCACATCAAGCTCTCCTCAGAGACTGAACATTATCTGGTTGCTGTGAAGCTGGACCCTGTCATGATTTTCCCTTTGTCTGACTCCTCACCTTACCAGAGCACTGACTTTGTGTATTTAATTACATTTTTTGATCATTGATTTTACATTTGGTTTGTCAAAAAAAAAGGTAAGCATTTACTATCAAACTGTAGGTTTATTCTAGTGAATACCACACAACTGCCAGATTACACATTTGATATTATTTAAGTTATTTTTAAATGTTTTAGACCAGTTACTAAACCTCACAAATAACTACTATTTTTCAAAACACACTGTGCCGTTTCAAAATGTGCTTTTTCCACCTTCCAGGCAGCCGGTGGTTTCCAATAATTGCATTACAATATGAAAAACAACTTGCAAAGATGTGGGTGTAAGTAATGAATCACCGTGAAAATATAGTCTTCTTTTTTGGGGCGCTTTCACACCTTTAGTTTGGTTTCATTAGGTCTGGTCCGAGGGGGAAGAAAATGATACATCGTTGCCTTTCAGTTCTGGTACATTTTGACACTGAATCTTTACAAATGAAGAGCTCAAGAGCTGTATCATGAAGTCACGCAGACTGACAGGGAACTCAATGATAGGACAGTTTCGCCAACTGTCCTCTTTCATCATCGGCACTGTGGGCCCGAGTGGGGAGATCAAATTCTGTGGTGATTGACCGCAGGTCATGCAGAACTTTACTGCTTCTTATGCGTTTAGTTATGTTCCTTGTTGTCAAAAGAGCTCACGGACTAATAACTTTTAATAACTTTTAGCATTATTAGTATCATTAGATGCCATGAAAATGGACCGCATGTTATGAATAATGAAAAACTGGTAGAGACGAAAAAGAGCAATCACCCACTTTTTAATGGACTATGGAAGAAGTGACAAACCCTAGTTTAAAATCAAAGCTACAAATCCAGCCCTACAACAAAATCTTGGAGCTCCCAAAATATAATGTGGTCTTACTCATCTCACTCTGAGATCAGATAAATTACTAAACAGGTAATATGACCATTAATGTGCCTGTCTTTTACTTTTCAAAGGTCAATTTCACTCTTATTTTTTAGATTTTTTCCTTATTCACTAAAGCAAACAATAATATCGTCAACTGAAGAAATTTCTGCTGAAATATATAAATTAGGGTTAGTTTATGGCCCACTTCCACTAAGCCTAGTGTATGCTTAAGTGGAAGGTTGATATTTTCACTACATTTAATTAGAGAACTGCATGGGACTCTGCAGTCCTCCTCAGGAAGCTTCCCATCAGTCCCTTGCTTTTTTCTCAGTCTGGTTCCCATCCTACCAAGTGGAGGATGTGAGGGGTTAGATGCTGGGGATAAGCTCTTCTGGGTTAAACTCCATGAAATGGAACAATGGGATTACGGGGTCCGTGCACAAGTCTCAGGCTATCCTCTCTGAGACGGATTGCCCTTATTCACGTCTGCTTTTTCATCTCTTTGTGTTCCCTCTGATTTTTCTCCTGAATCCATTGGTTTAGATTGTTGCTCGCCAATAGAGACTCCAACTCGGATGAACAGTCATGGTCTACTGTCATTTTTTGGTTACATTTGACCAATATAAGCTGAATGGTTAGTTATTGTTGACTTTTTAAGAGAGGTGGGGGAATGAAACCCTGGTAGATTAAATGTAGTTTGATGCAGTTTCACAGCATTCATTCACACCTCTCCACCAAATAAAGCTGCTTCCAGAACTGCTGAAGCCCAGGTGGCCCATTCGCAGATGTTAGAGTTAGTATCATGGATGTCGCAAGAGAATTCATTCCAATGAAAGTTGCTCATAGAGCATTAACACTATGCTTCTCTGGCTGAGCGAGCTAACTTCCTGCTGGCTCGTAAAATCATTTACTAATACTAACTGAATTATTGTTTTTCAGAAAAATCTTTCATTTGTTTTGCAGCCATTTCCTTTTTAATAATTGTGTGTGGGAAAAACCATCATGCCCAGTTCTGTCTTTGGAGGCTCTTGGTCAGCATACATGAGGTCTGATCTGAACAAAAAAAACAAAAAAAAAACAGCACAGAACTTGTGTTTAAGAGAAAGTCTGAAGGCAGTATCAGAGTTCAAGTGTTTTACACAACAAAATAACCCCCCAGTGGAGCGAGATCATAGTCAATGAATGCACGATGTAGCATTGAAAAAACACTGGAGCGCAGTGTTCAACATTGGTCAAAAAGGAAGTGTTGAAATTTCTAAGTTTGGAAGACATTTGTCTCCTTTAGAAAATGATTTTCTTTCATCATAGTAGAATTACCAGTCTCATCGTAGATTCATTTATTATCACGTCTTTCTTTTACCTTCTTTTAACTGTGTGTCCCATCAGTTTTGGACTTTACATGTGTGCGTGTATGTGCGGCAGGCACAATGGGTCATTTTTGATTTTCTGGTATTGTACCCAATCGGACGAGGCAGATGACGGCCCACCGAGAGTCCTGGTTCTGCTCGAGGTTTCTGCCTCTAAAAAGGAAGGTTTTTCCTTGCCACTGTCACCAAAGTGCTTGCTCATGGTGGGAACTGTGGTTATAAAGTGTGCGGTCTAGACCTGCTCTATATGGAAAGTGTCATGAGATGACTTTTGTTGCGATTTGGCGCTATATAAATAAAATTGAATTATTCATACATTAGTTGTAGTTGTGTTGCACAGTCACTCAGCCTCACCTGAAGAGGTGACCTCCTTCTTAGGAGTCATGCTGGTTTGTTTGTTTTTTTTACACAGCCGTATACTGTAACGTCAAGGGATTATATTCAAATGGCTAAAAGAACATATCATCATATAAACTGTGTGCCTCACAATGTGCTTGCAAAACACTTTTTCCTGTCTCTACCGTTAAAACACTCTCAAACTACTAAACATTTTGTGATTCAATCTCCTGCATCAAGCATATGTTGCTGCTCTTCTTTTTTGTTTATTCCAAAAAAAAAAGTAAATCATGTCCTATCCTCTAAAAAGACACACCAATTCTAAGCAAGGCTTGTGTATGTACAGTGTGTCACGCTGGGAAGGACAGCCAGTCAGCATGCATGCTATATCTCCCCTTGAGTTTGGATATGTGCTGTTAATGTACACTATTGTGTTACAGAATGCAATGCAGAAAGATGTGACGGAGAAGCTGCTCACAGCTGGAAAAAATTCAAACTGAAATAACTACTACGCTTCGCTATAACTTTGTTATGTTTCTTTGGCAGAGACATTCAAAAATTGTCGATGGCACATGTATTGTATAATTTCTTGTTGGTATAAAACACTTAACTCTGCTGATTTCTTGTATAGCAACAGCAAAAACAGCATACTACATATTAGTATGTGTGTGTGTGTGTGTGTGTGTGTGTGTGTGTGTTTGTATGGATATTTGAAAGCAGTGCATACAGTATTTCCCAATCATCTTACATCTTACCTGTGTTTTGAGATCATATCACACTGGGGAAAACGATCACATGAACAAATATCAGCACGCAAACTAAAGTTGCTTGATTTTTGACTCGGGACAGTGACATTTCTTCTGAGTGGCGGTGCAGCAGCTCTGATAACTTGACAAAAAAAGAATCTCAGCTCAAGGTCCACTTACTAGCTTTTTTTCCCTCCATGTGCCTTCACCAGCGGACGGATGCAAGAAAGTAAGCAACAGCGTCAACAGTTTTGAGGTTTTGAAAGTGAAATTTGTGTTTTCAAAGTTGCAGGTCTGATGTTTCTCCTGCATATCTTGCAGGTGGTAGTAAACGGTAAAAACACATAGAAACTGTAGTACTTAGTACAACTAATAAGTGGTAAATATACCCAAAATATGTACTGTCAAAATAATACATAGTGTATATTATTTATACATCATGAAACTGGGATGAGTGCCAGGTGACACCTCTCCTGCAGGCAGGTAAATCAAGCCCACTTTGAGTGCGCACATGGACAGGCAGTGGAGTTTTGACGGAGGTCCTCGGCTAATGTTAAGCAGTCATTTGTGTCAGGAGATGATCTATAACTTGTCCTGTTGGTGCCCTCTTCACAGCGTGGCGCAGAAACAATCTCCAAAGCCGAACTAGCCCTCCTCTCTCTCTCTCTCTTCCTCTCTCTCCCTCTCTTTCTCCCCTGCTATCTTTATATTGAAATATTGTGATTATTCCCCTGGTTCAGGGGGAGGCTGGCTGTAATCGCCAGACAAATGATGTGGAAAAGCAATAAAAAGCTGCTCCCGAGAGACTCTTCTAGCTGGCCGAGTGACACGGCCATGAGGGATACGAGCTGCTGATGTGTCTGCGGAGAGTGATCCAAGTCGCAGCAAAGCGCTGCCTCAGAGCCATAGATCTGCACTGCTTAAAGGGGATTTGACTAAACAAATGGCAGCATATGGTAGATGAGAGCGAGGAGGCGAGTGGAGAAAGGGAGAGGTGGCATTGTTTTCACAGAGAAAGGAAGGGGTGGTGTAGTGAGGAGGTGTGGGGGGGGGGGGTCCCGTGTCTCTCCTCCCCTCTTCAATCTTTCATTATGTTGTCACACTCTAGCTGCGTGCTTCCAGTAACACTTTAATTAGCCTCCATGAGTTTAATTGTGCGTGTATGTCTGCCAGCTTGTTTTGCTGCGTAAATCTGTCTTGTTTGTTTTTTTTTCCCCACTTTGAGAATCACTGCTGCTGCCTCTGCCGCTGCAGGAAACACTGTGCACCTTCAAGTTTACTCCTCATTTATTTATTTATTTATTTATTTATTTTAAGGTTGTTGTTTTAAGGTTCTGCATATCACACTGCGAGGAGAGGTGTCTCCTAGCTTCAGGGGCACCATTATGTCTCCCCCGTATGAGCTTTGGCCGAATTTCAAGAAATGCATGATGTTTCGGAAAAAAAATCCTTTCCACGTTTTATGCCGTTTTGACCACAAAATGTTTGGCTAATGGACAGACATGCATGTGAAAGACGGCTGAATCAAGCCTCCTTTGTAATATAATTTTTGTTCCCAAATCCTCGTGTAAGTATTGATTCGCTTTAATTTCACGGTGGGACAGTGGGGCTTTCATGTGTATGTTTATATCTTTATTTTACAACAAAAATAGGTAGAAAATAAAATAGAACAAATAAAAATACCTGGTTACACTACCTAAAGAGCGACGAGAGGGTGTCATACAGAGATATATGTCACCTTTGAGCTAAATAAAATGGCTTGACATGATTTATGAGCAAATTACGCAAAATAATAAGCAGACAAAAAGCAAACATTCCCAACAAATCAAAAATATTCTGACAAATATTTGTTTCCCTTATATTTATATTCTTGGCAGGCTGATAACTCCTGTATATATATATATATATATATATATATATAGGCAGAGCAAGTAAAACACCATTATAGTCTTAGCTGACTACCAGACCACATTCACACATCCTAATGAAAAAAAAAAAACAATCAAAGCAGCTCCGGAAGTCGTCCTCTGTTTTTTTTTTCTTTCCTTATTCTTTGTGGCGAAACAAGGAGCAGGCAGTTTGCTGGCAGTAGGAGGTTTAGCAGCCTGGAGCTAACGGGAGCATCAAACCACGGCTGTGTGTTTCCGTGTGTGTGTGTGTGTGTGTCTGTGTGTGTGTGTGTGTGTGTGTGTGTGTGTGTGTCTGGAGCTGCTGTTGTTGCTGCTGCTGCTGCTGCTGCTGCTGCTGCTACCACTTGCCTCTGTCTCCTCCCGTCTCTGGCCTAATCAACAAAACAGCCTCAGCTGCCCCTTCGGATCCCCTGCCAGGGTCCCTATCATCCTCTGATCAAATATTAATGTGTGATACTGAGCTTGCTCACTAATCCAAAGCCAATTAATATTATCTGTCAATTATTTACAGATCCTGAGGTGCGGAGGCAGATCCCTGAGGACTACATTGGCCAGGTTCAGAATACGAAATTGACTTCCTCTTTCGCCCCCCCACCACCCACCCACCCCACCACCCGCTCGCCCACCCTGGCCTCCCTTCATTCTTTCTTCCTCTCCCCCTCTTGCACCCCCCCCCCCTCTCTTTTCATCTCCTCCTTCCTTTTTTGTTTATGTGTGTCTTTTAAAGCCTAAATGGTTGTCTTTTCAGTGGTTCAGGGCGAGCGGCGCAGGATGCTGCCTGGGCATTAGCATTGCTGATGTATCTGACATTGCGGGATGGGGGGGCAGCTGCGCTCTGCTAGGGCTTTGTGTCTGACTCTCACTCATACAGTGCAGTCAGGGAATACTGTTATTAGTTTTTATCACTGATGCGCAACAACATGACATATGTTTCAAATCCCCGCGCCTAGTGATTCACATTGTTAGCTCCAATCACTTCCATTGTTATTCCAATAGACACTGAATTTGCTTTTACCACACATTTTCCCTTTCGGAGGTCGGCCTTGCAAGTGTTAGCTTGGTTAACTAATACACACACACACACACACACACACTTACACTCTAGTAATCAGTCATTGCTGTTTGTCACTGGCTGTTTTTGTCCTTTACTTTTTTTCTCACTCATTTGATGGCTGAGAGAAGCGGCGGGCTCTGTGGTAATGGAGTTTTCACCCTCTGAAGTCTTTATTCCACACAGTAAAGAGACTATGCTGCAGCCTCTGCCTCTTGTAGCTTATGTGGCTGTCTGTGCAGGGGGGTGGTGGTCGGGGAGGCCTGGCGGTGGTGGTGGTGGTGTTTTGGGGCGGGGGTGGAGGAGAGACTGGCATCTGAGAGGGAATAATGATGGCCGGTCGTTTGGATCCCTTGAGCCCCAAAGCTAGCTCTTCTCCCTCTACAGAAGGGGAGAATAAAGGCCCGCAGAAGAAAGGCAGGATGAAAGAAGGGGGAGTCGTTTCTGACAGTGTATTTGTGCTGCAACTAAACTCCTACCACCTCCCATAATGCACTTTGACCTGCCAGGACCTCTAATTGGCTGGCTCGGAGAGGAGTCGCAAAATGTTGAGGTTTCAGTCCACTCTCCTCCGTCTTCCAATTTTCCCGAAATTGTCCGCCTCGCCATGTGATGTGCGCTCGGTGTTTGGTGGCTCACTTGTACGGTATATATGTTGCACTAACTAGCTCTTCTGCTCCGACTTGTGCCTTCATCAGGTCTTTGTACGCTGCTCTTTCTAATAAGTATAGATGAGTTGTTTTGCCAGTGTTACCCCCCCTCCCCAACCCCCCGCCAAATGTGAGCGGGGAAGATGGCTTCCTCTCGTTAGCCGTGCCTTCACAGCTCAGATCTCACCGTTTGCGGGAGCAGTTTAATCTGATATGTAAATATAGCGTTTGATCCAAAGCGATAGTCTAACGAGCAAAAATCTCCGCTTTTCTCCGCCTTTCCTGCACCAGTAATTAAAACAAAGCCTGTTTGGGCTTTTCTCCTCCGTCTCCTGTCTTTTCTGTGCGTCTCCTCCTCGTCTTTCTGCCTTTCCCTTTCCTCCCCTCTCACTCTCTCTTGTTCTCTGCCTCTCTGTGTCTCTCCTCTTTGACACGAGCGCAGCGCAGTCTTGATTTTTACACGTTTCATCCTTTACGTTAGGCAGCTGCTGCATATTTTGTCAGAGCTGTTGCTGTGAAGTACGTTTGTCATATTGGAAACGCGATGTTTGAAGCCGGGCTCGTTTGAAGTGGCTGATGTGGGGCTGTTTTAACTGGAAGGCAAAGGGACGGCGGCAGCCCGTAATGGGGGAGTATTCAAATGACTGACCTCTAGATGACAGACCCAACCAACTGCGCTATGAATAAACAGCAGCTTGATGTGGTGCTTTACGCTGCGCTTTGTTCAGGTGTTGATATCATGTTCCTATCATACTGCCTGCTAAATGACTGAAGGTCACTGGTGTCTGTGGAATGGCGCTGAGATCCATTTAGCTAAGAGCCGAACAGTGAAAAGACTATGAGTGAGTGCATAGAGCCAGTCCTCCTGGTGAGGTGCGTGTGTGTGTGTGTGTGTGTGTGTGTGTGTGTGTGTGTGTGTCAATGGTAATGAGTGGATTGCCAATGAGGCCTCAATTCCATATGAAGAAGATATCCCTGCAAAAAAGAGGGTGATTTGCTTATTTCAATCCTGGCTGACAAAAAGCACATTTAACTAAGAGTGAAATCTAAAGGAGGGGGGGGGGCTCATTATCAAAAGAAAAAACACTTATCAAAGAAAGCTTTGCTGCACTGCTGTGTTTGACCATTTACATCTTCTCTGCTAGAAGATATGAAGCTAGCCTGATATTCAGACTGAGTGGCACTTTGTTACAACGCAAAGATTTTTTGGTGCAATTCCACCTTCATTGGACAGTTGATGGTATAAAAACATATAGAGAACAACGGGAGAGGGAGGGGGTGTGACATGCTTGGAGACTTGTTGTGAAAGCTCAGCTAGAGAATGTTAGCCAGCCCGTGTCTGCTGATACCGCCTGGTATCACCGAACGGTGCATAATTAGAACGCTGATGTCCTCAGTCATTTCACGTGTCATTGTGATGCTTTTCAAATTGTTTTGCTTTTCCACGTGTCGTCGCACGCCATTTAGTCTCTACTGGTTATATCGCGCAGAGACGGCGTGTCATTTAACGCGTCAACGTCATCAAGTAATAAATGTCAGGACAAAGTCAACAAAGTTTGGGTGGATGGACCAAAAGTCCAAATTGACTTATTTTAACGTACATGTGTTAACGTTCACAACCTATTTAACTTACATCACATACGTAATGTGATATTTTCCTAAACCTAACCAAGTAGTTTTGGTGCCTAAACTAGAGATGTTAATAATTAACCGTTTAACTGTTAACTGACAATACAGCACCCCTCATCCAGCTAATGACCCAGAGGCAGAGGTGGACACCTAGATGAGAGACAACACCCACTTATTGGCCCCTCTTGTGGAAAAATATTCAGACGTTCTTCCAGAGGCTGGCCGCACTAGCGAGGCGCTATCA
This sequence comes from Enoplosus armatus, assembly GCF_043641665.1. Classification (NCBI taxonomy): domain Eukaryota; kingdom Metazoa; phylum Chordata; class Actinopteri; order Centrarchiformes; family Enoplosidae; genus Enoplosus; species Enoplosus armatus. Next base: position 21,880,237 of record NC_092183.1, on the reverse strand, counting down.
CTGCGTTCCCCGGACATCGGTACCATCTGAGCGGGTATCCTCTTGTTTATTATTGCTACCATAGCGACGAAGGTCACCTGACTTCCTCCTTTCCTGCACGTCCAAAACTCATAAAATGCACCCTCTCTAACGGTGTTCAATGACACGTGAAATGTCCTCAAAAGTTTTATTATGTTATCTCATGAGATCACATTGGCTAATACTGCCTGATGAACCTCACTTTAAAAAACAAAACCAAAAAAAACATGGGGTTATGTTTCATTTTTAGAAAAGGAATGGAGCGCTTCTGGTGTCCTCTACACCCACTTTTACTTTTTGGAGGAGGAAAAAAGTTATTTCAAAGATGAAAAAAGATGTGCCTTCATTCATGGATAGGGTGTGGGATAACTCAAGTGGGTCATTACGTGGAAAAATCCTTTAATGATTATGGTTATATTATTTATAATACATTATAAAGGCAGGCCAACACATATCGGCGCACTTACCTGCCTCAGGGTATCTTGACACACAATGAACCCTAACCAATAAGTAATCTAGTTTCACACGCCTGTGTTAAGGTGAACCCAGAACATGCAAGCCCATATTTGACCACTAGGGTTAGATTTAACCATTAGGGGACACATCTAGGGCACCTCACATGGAGACATACAGTATACATACAGAACCCACAACTTTGCTCTTTTGATTCACTCTCACCGCTCTCATCAAACTTGTTTCCAGCTGCAGGCAGCTGTTGTCAGTGTGGTTTTCCTGACGTTTACGTAAAAGTAGTCGGACTCACCGGGTGTAGGCCATTGGTATAAGTCCGCCATTGCCCGACTATTTCAGTCGGAATTCTCTTCCCCTTCCGCTACCTGCGTGTTACCGTTTTGCAAGGGCACCGTCGCTGCATCCTGGGCTTAGCGCCACCCAAGACGATTGTGATTTGTGTAAAGAATATCAAACAAGCCGGAGTGTTTTCCCCCCTATTCCAGAATGATAATGGGTTGAGCCAGCCTTATTCAGACACAAGACTGACATGTTAAATGACCATCAATTTTACGTAAAGAGGTTCATACATGATCAGTAATTAAATTTGTTGGTAAACTGTTTAAAATCATGTATTTTATTTCTAGTTGTATTTCAAGCAGTGAAGCAAATAGATTTCAGTGAAACCAAAATATACTGAAATCCTTGATACAAAGTTGTCTTTTCTGTCACTTTATTTAATGTGGGGGACTTTTGGTCAGTGGCGCCTCCAGACTTTTTTTGACTGGGGTGGCCCAAGTGGGGCATGAAGCATGTACACACACGTGTCAAAATTATACTTTAGATTTGACTTGAGTCCTCAAAAAGAAATCGCACCTCCAAAAGTAGGCTTCATACAAAGGGAAACAATGCACATTCAAAAAGGTCTCGAACAGTTGGTTCGAACGAGCCAATCAGATCACAGTTTAGGATAACTGGGCGGCACCCCAGGCCATTCCCTGGACACGCCCCTGCTTTTGGTGCCATACACTGCATTCTCTACTATGCTAGTTCTCCCGTTCACAGTTGCAAATACTTCGACATGAGGAGAATTGACGGGTTTCCGCTGCATTCAACATTTCAGGATGGGAAAACCTGCTGCCCAGAGCTTCGGAGGGAGGGAGGGAGGGGAAGGAGAGATTGCACAGGGAGACAAGTAAAGAAAGGGACAGAAGCCAGGAAATCTGGCTCTTTGCTTTGATACGCCACCTTCAACTTCTGGGCCCGGCTCTGTTGCCTTGATATTCTCCTAATTAATTTGTCTGCAGTTGGGTTACCTTGATGAAAGATTGCGTTTGGAGGGAGAGAACACCTGGTAGCATATGCTGCAGGGACTGATAGCAAGGCAACAGAGTGCCAGCTGCAGGTAACAGACAGGACGATTCAGCAGATTGTGTATATGTTTGCGAGCGAGAGGATACACACACACACACACACACACACACACACACACACACACATATCTGAAATACTCATCCATTTACAACCCTTGTAAATATTATGATTTACAAATGATTTAAAGTAGCAAATATGTTGTAGAGGAAACAATGTGTTTTTATATTATCATGTAATGAATATCACATGTAACATATCTGCCAAAGAGTTCACCTCTAACCCCCCCAACTCCAGTCTTCAGTGTACTTTCAGTATTAAATCAAAACCACATTTGTTTTTATTATTATTAATATAAGCTACATGTTAATAGCCTAAAACTTAAAACCATGTGGGACTCTGGATTTGAATCCCACTCTCTGATGTCCAAGTCATGTGGATGTAAACCCCCTCCCCCCCAAAACCACTCGCCCCCACCTTCTCCAGACTTTTTTTGCAGTACAGGTATGACAAACTTCCTGGATTGGAAATCTTGTTGTGATCCACAGCCAGCTACGACGTTTCCACCAAACTGTATTTTGATAAAGCAAATTACAGTACGTGAATGTTGTGGGAGACAGGGTTGTGATTTAATGCCAACTCAGGACAGATACCGAGGTGGACTGGACCGTCAAACGTGAATGTTGCAGTCGGTGAGCTATGACCCATTTATTGTGACTGACAGAGACTGTACGGATTCGGGCCGATTTTGACCCCCTGACCCATTTTAGGATTGGTCCGAATTTTGGCCGGATCAGTTGTCATTTGATATGCAGTTTGAGGAGGTGGTCACTGTCAGGGGACGAAGACATAACCATTAAACAAAGTACAGTAATCACAAAACATGCCAGTAAAGCACCACCTGATATTACCTAAGGAGAAATAATGGAACCAATATATCAACTATCACTATTGTCAAAGAAACAATAACAAATTAAACTAGAAAACACTGCCTCTCCCCATGCAGGAGGAACAGCAGTCCAATATGCAATCAACGCCATTTAAGCAGGTCTCAGGTCAGCAGGGACCCCTTTTTGTTGGCCAGCCGGCCCAGGAGCTGGTAACCCAAAGAAAACTGAATTAAACATGAACAATTAAATAACTCAAGCTGATGAAACAAATACAGCAAAATTGACAACGAACGTTAACTAAATGTGTGCACCCCAAATAGATGACTGGTGCTGTCAAAGATTGCTAATAAAACTGAATATGTCATTTGAAACCAAAGTCTGTGTGTCCAGTTATTTATCTGCTTGTATATGTGCTAAAAAAAGAAACCTAAACCAAGGAAAACAAAGAGTTACCACCATGTTTGTTGTTCAGCGTGTGGCTGCTGGTGCGGCCATCACAGTCACTGCGTCTAATTAATCACCCGAACGATAAACGATTGGGAGATCGGGCGGATTTCTGGTTTGTCAAACATTTTGGTCGGCTGTTTTGCAGTCGGAGCAGTTCCGCGGCCCAATTTTCCCACATGGCCGCTGTCAAAAAATCTGTAATAAACCGTAGTGAGCTTGTTTTTAATGTTATCGGAGCAGCATCTGAAATGTGTGTAAACTGTGGCCTTGAGACTGCTGCGATATAAAACTGAACTTCGCTGTGGAGCAGACGGGCAATACTGTCTTCATCTTCCAGAGTTAATGTGCAAGATAAATAAAAACATAGTGTCTGCCCAGCGTCAGGTTTTTGGTCTTTCGTGGAAACCCTCCTCCCGCCAGCTTCCTTTTTTAAAAAGTATCAAGAGTGGTATCGGCCTGGAATGACCCTTCATCAGTCAGGCCGTGTTGCTCAACAGTCAGGATCAGGTTTCTGTCAGGGCAGCGCGGAGCGATGAGATGGAGCTCGGCTGGGGGGTTTGAAGATCGGCGGGTCCGCCGCTGAATACCACCTTGTGTTTTGGGTCCTGGGAGGAGTGCCCCGGCAGCTGCCCTCCTTCACGCCTGTTTGTCAGGAGCTGTCGATAAGTCCTGCACTCGCTCCTGCTTTAAAGGGGAGGGGAAGAAAAGGCTGAAATAGGATGCTTCCTGCCCTTTAACATGCCAGAGGCTTCGTTAAGGGAACCTGTGAAATCAGTTTAATAGGCTGACATCACCCCTGGGCCTCCGTGACCCGGCCCTCCTGAGACCCTCCTCTCCTCTCCTTTTTTTTTTTCTCCCACTCTCTTCTTCCTCTCTCCTCTCCTCCATCACCTCGTCTTTCCTCTGCTCTTCTCTTTTTTTCTTGCTATCGATTGTCTCGCCTTCACTCCTCCTCTCATAACATCTCTTGTTTTGTTCCCTGTTCCTTTTGGTCTCTTCCTTTTTCTTCCACACTTCTGTTCTCCTAGTTTTCCATCATCTCTCTTTCCACTCTATTCCTCCTCCAATTTGCAATTTCCTCTCCTGCCATTCATGATTTCCTTCTTTTCTTCTTCTTTGCTCTTGCCATCATTTCATTCCTGTCCCTCACATGTATGCCATCCTGTCTTTTCCTCTCCTTCTATCACTGGTTGTCTTCTATGTTCCTTTCCTTCATTGTCCTCTCCTTTCCTTTCTATTTCCTTTCTTCTCCTCTCCTCCTCTTAAATCTTCCTCTCTGTGCATTTTGCCTGAGCAGCAGTGTTTTGTAGTCGATCTAACAGGATAGCTCTATTTTTCATCCAGCTGACCTTGATGAAAACAGTGCAGGCCGGTCTGAGCACGACCCTGAGTGTGCCTGAACCCACCTGACATTAGTGAATAAAATATAGCGTGGGCCTCCTGTTGGGGACGGCTGCTGAAAGGGAGATCACTCCACCTCCTTTTATTTATTCTCTTTTCCTCCTCCTTCAGACGCTAACGCTGGGAATGTGACGTTAATGTGCATACCGGCTGTTTGAACCGCCGACCACAGGTCAGCCACTTTAATAGAGAGGTTCAAGCCTCTCTCAAAGGGATAGCAGCCCGACGCCTCCATTAATGTAGAGCAGGAATGTAGCCGTAAAACAGCACTTCCTCATGTAAGGTTTCCCTGGGAAGCGCCGGGACCCTGGTGTTTTATCCCCTATCCTGCCAGGAATACTGCAACCAGAATGAAAGAATCAAACAATCACTATAATTCTTTGTTTTTTTTTTTATTGTGTGTCAAATGGTTTCGTGTTTGTTTTGGATTCTTGGTTTCTGACTTGGAACATGGTAAAACTCTTGCAGTATCTCCAGGTTGCGTCGCAGGAGGCTTGTGATGGTTGTGGGTTGAGGGTTGCATCTGCCTTCTCTTCTCAGGGTTTTTGCATGACTATTTATGTACGGTGAATATTTTGTCTTCTGGATATGGTATGAGGAGTGTGTGTGTGTGTGTGTGTGTGTGAGTGTGCAAAAGTGTGCATCATGGGTCCTGACACTGCCTGGATGGTTATGGCTGCCCATGGCTGTAGGCAGGCCTTGGGGGGTGCAGGCCCTCTCCTGGTGGGGATAAAAGCAGGAGGCATCTGGCTCCAGCGGAGCTCCAAAAACTCAAAGTAGCCTAAGATCCCCCTCTCCTAGTTTAGCCAAACAAGCTGGACTAATCCCAACTATCAGGGGATGCTCTGTCAAAACAAGCAGCAGGGCCCTAAGGCAAGCCGATCCACTGAGCAGTGAAGGGCCGCGGAGAGAGGGAGAGAGGGAAGGAGGCCCCTCCATTAGCATAATGCCTCTCGGTAGCGAGCTGGTGTGCTGGCCTGACAGCCTGAGCACAGGGGCACAGCATCTCACAGGGGGTTTGGGCTCAGAGACGGGGCAGCAGGGGCAGAGGGGGCCGCAGTGGAGATGTGGGAGCTTTCTGGCTTAAATCAGCGAGGGGCAAAACCCAGCCCAGTGCTGCTGATGGCAGCTCCTCCTCTTTCCCTTTCTCTCTCTCTCTCTCTCTCAGTCTCTGTGATTTCAGCTCTTCTGGCTTATTTTTAGCAGCCTTCATCCTCCAAAAGCAGGTTGAGTCCTCTCCTCTCTGAATATGTAGGCCTATGCCCTGGGCTCGCCGTCGTTCACCCAATTCACCAGCTACATCACTACCTCGCGAAAGCTATTCTAGTTGCTGCTGATCCTGTGTTGTGGCTACCTGCTGGAAAGCGGCTAAGAATTTGTGTCAGGAGAAAGAAAGAAAAAAAGAAAAAAGAAAGAAGAAGAACTGCTTGACACACAATACACTATAAATCTCACTCTTCACATATGAAATATTGATTTAGCACTCTCATTATCCTCCATAGATCTCTTTTGATATTCAGATGACTCTCTTTTCGCTTAAAACCTTTGAAACGGTGCCACGTGTTGAAAATGTGCGCGAATCAAGTGAAGCCACTCCGTCTCCTTTTGTCACCACACGGTGTCATTTAATTTTGTATATGCAGAATGACTAAATGAAACAAATGAGTTAGCTGTGTATGTTATTAGCCCTAATGGGAACATAATGGGGTTAGCTCAGGCCATGTAATAATGAATATCAATATCAGCAGCCTGGCCTTTTATTAAAGCCTTACATCATCTCTCAGACACTCAATTTGAGTGGGGACCGAGTGTCCGGGGGGAGGACATATTTGGTATCTGGTTGTTGTAGCACTTCTGCGCTAAGTATTAAATCAATGCCTTGGTTCTAAACTATATTATCATTTTGTTATTTATACTCAACGATTGATTGGAATTTATCCTAAAAGTCCCACTTTTGTTTGTGATTCTTGCACATATTGCCAGATGATGTGGCCTCGCGTCTTTTCACCAGCCAGATATACAGTATTTATGACGCCTGAACGGCTGTTGAAGGCTACAGCTTAACTAAAAGATCCTTGTAAAAAATGGTAAACCCTGCCGTCTACCTCCAGTCCAGCCAGTCCTGCTGGGATTGTACTTGGACAGGATCCAGTTGATTATCATTTCAGCCCACTGTCACTCATAAGGAGGCAGGTTCCTGGGCCCAATTATCTTTGAAAACCTAACCATGGAGGCTGGATGTGATCAATGAGGCCGATGCCAGCGTCGATGTGCTCCGAGTCAAGCCTATTGATCAGCGGACGGGTATAGACAGACGTTGTGAGCTGTATAATGTCAGCGGGGATGGTGGGTGCAAGGCTGGAGGGGGAGGAGGGCTGGAGGAGGTGGTGATGGTGGGGGCTTAGGGTGAGGGGGGGTCATGGTAGCGGCAGCGGGAGCCTCAGGTGTGCAGCGTCAGGAGGAAGAGGTGACAGTTTGCTGGGGCCCAGGGCCCCGGGGAGGGGATCAGGACCTGCCCTGACTCCCAACCTCCCAGCTCACGGCAGCAGGGTGACGAGCCACCCCAGCAGCCCCTCCCACCGCCGCTACCGCAATTAAAAGTCTGGCTCAGTTGCAGGCTGGAGCGCAATAAAACACAGAGCACAACAACCCTCTCACCTTACGCTCGGGGACTGAGACACACACACACACATGCACACACACAAGCTGGGACACTTCTGCCTGACTCTTCTCACTCCATTCTCAGAAAGACAAAACCTTTAGGTTAGGGGAGGATCAGGATTATGGCAAAGAAAATATGGCTACGGCATGGTTAAGGATCTAAAACACCTGCCTAATGGAATAGTTTGACATTTTGGGAAATACGCTGACTCACTAACTTGGCGAGGGTTAGATGAGAACGTCGGTGACACTCTTCATATGTGTACAGTGAATATGAAGCTACAGCCAGGAGACCATTAGCTTAACTTGAGCATGAAGACTGGAAACAAACCAAAATTCAACCAGAATCTTTAAAGCTCACTAAGTAACACGTTATATATGGTGTTTGTTTCATTTGTACCAAACCCAAGTGAAAAAGCGAGACGTTTAACGGGGGGGTTATGTGACACCATAAATAATAATTTGATTATATTATCTGTAAATTTTATTTTTCATTCAACATATGTTTAATTGCAGAGTGTAACCCCCCCCCCCCAGGTTGCCAGAAACAATTGCAGAGACATGACCCCAGTGTCCTCAGTGGCGGCTGTGGCCCTGGCTCCATGAAGGGACAGCTGTTTCAGGTGAATGACATGAAGTTGTGAACACAGGTCAATTCCAATTTGAGTGTGTCTGATCTGGTTTATATACGAACCTGTGTGGTTCAAAGTGTCACTGCTCACTCCGATTAGAAAACATTAAGACTGTATCAGATGTGAGTCGTGAGACATGCGAGTAAAAAAACAAACAAATCAGATTTCGTCCCCCTTTTTCCTTGCTGCGGAGTGAACAGAGCCTCCAACACCTCCGCCCCAGCCTGAAGGAAATCTGTTTTCCATTCTGCCGCCAGGTTCCCAAAGCAGTGTCGTCTCTTCTCAATAATGATGAACGATTATTGCCCTCAGATTGCTTTATGATGTATGCACTCGTTAAAAATAAAGGGCCGATCGTTTCGCCAAAGTAACCTTTCTGTACATCATTTTGAGTGTGAAACTAATAATGGCCCGTTTCATGTGGCAGACTGGAAACGGAGACATCCTCTCCTTTATATCGGCGGAGCGGAGGAAACCCAATTCAATACATCTTAATACGGATAAAGCAAGCGGGGCCGTGATGTAATGACCATAAAACTCTGGTCAGCGGTGGCATAATGAGATCAATCGTCTCGTCGGAATGAACCTCCTCTCTCGTTTTAAGGAAAACAGGAAGGGCTCAAGTTGTTTATCTCCATCACAATGATAAAGAGCAGATTATAAAAATTACATATAAAACACTCACTTTTGGTCTGGCAACATTCTCGGTCTGCTTCTACGGGGGTGAAATTGTGCCTTTTTTTAATAGTCTTCCAAACACTAGCTCAACAGGTAAAGCGGAGTTCATTCTGTGGCTAATAGAGGCTAAAGCCACGTTCCTTGTCCTCGGATTATTTTACCTCTTAATTCTTATGAATATAGTGGATATAACATGAATTTTAATGAGTGTAATGTATGCATTTTGGTTCATATTGATGTGTGAGGTCATTGGAGAGGGAGAGCGCCAAAGGCTAAAGTTGAGGAAAATACAGACGAGGAGGAGGTGAATGCGAATTAGAGGTGTGTTTGGTCTGTGTGTGTGTGTGTGTGTGAAAGAGAGAGAGAGAGAGAGAGAGAGAGAGAGAGAGGAAAGGACAGCACATACTTAAGTCCACAGCCAGAACTCCTCATGCAAATGCTACAAGGAGGAGAAAAAAAAACGAGCTTCATGAATTAATCTCCCCACTTCCACTTCTTTTTTTTTTTTTTTGCTAAAGGCAGTCTTCCTCCCCAGCTCGAGCCTGGCTTCTCCCGGCGTCAGGGAAATTAATTAGCTGTTTGTCATCCCGAGCTGAACTGGGGGAATTGGGAGAAGACTCGAGACTCAATGGCAAGACAAGCAACACAATGACTGGGATGGATTGGAGGGAGGCTGGCTGGCTGGCTGGTTGGTTGGTTGACAGGCAGGCCGGGCTGTGACACTGCAGGTGCTACCGCTGACTCCCCCCCCCCCTCCCCTTCATCTTCCTCCTGAGCCTGAAGGAGGGTTTGCCCGTCAGCCCGACCTTAATGCACGCTGTAAAAGAGGCAGCGGCTCATTGTCTTTGTGAAGATGGAAGATGGAGAGGAGGGAAAAGCTACTTTTTGTGTTATTAGAGGAGGACAGGTGGTACTCTGTTTCACTGAGCCCTAGGAAATGCAGCCTAATGTTAGCCAAGGCTGCTTTCATGGCCTCGGGCTACAGGAGGGACGGAGATAGCAGGCAGCAGGTACTTGCTGCCATGGGGTAGATTTAGCAGCGGTGTGAAGCTTCCGATTTGGTCCCACAGACACACACACACACACACACACACACACACACACACACACTACCCCACTCCCTTATTTGATCGAGGCAGGTAGTTTTTACCAGCTCGATCACAAGGTAGAATTTTAGGGAAGAGTAGATTAAGTTGAAAGTTTGGTTGTGGGCTTGACAGGGACTTGGCAGCTTGCCAGAGCAGGTGGCTTAAAAGTATCTTTTCCATGGTTTTCTTTTCCGCCATCTTTTCAGTTGTATATACTGTACTGAGGCACGTTTATCCTTTATGAAAGAAGTGAATGGACACTGGGACACTGTGTCCGTTGCGTGTTTAAGAGTGTTTAACCTATTCCTGACATTTCTGGCCTGTTTGACATGACACGTAAGACAAGTTCACACTTGTCAAGGGACAGAAAAGAGCGGGATTTTGATAAATTAATGCTCAAAATAGCTTCATTTGAGATATAATGAAGTTTTTAATATTTGGGGTCAGCGTCCAGTGGCGTTTATTTGGACAAATACCATATGGCCTCAATCTAATACTCCAATCTAATATAGCCACCAGCTAACCCCTGTTTCTCATATTAATATAAACCACACTTGACTTGTTTCTCATAGTAGCTGGCCCAGTGATGTCATGGGTCAGAGATGTTTGGATGTCAGCTGGAAATATGTTTTTGAAATGTGCGTGGTTTATGTTTAAAATATATTAATTTCTCCTTGGATCTGACAACGTGGGTGAGGGAGGTGTGGTTCTGTAGAGAATCTGTCTAACATACACTTCTTGCCGACATTGTGTGTGTGTGTGTGTGTGTGTGTGTGTGTGTACAATTTTGCATGACGTGTTCTGCTCTGTTTGTTTAGTGCTGCTCTGCCGTTGTATATGTTTTAATTGTGACCTGACAAGTGGCCTGCAGATGAAAATTAGCTTCGATTGTGATAATAATTCATGAAAAGGCAACATTTAACATAGTTTCTTGCCAATAAATAAAACAGATGTCTGTGTAGATATAGAAATATGTCACATTACAGAGCCTAAAGATGCTCTAACTGCCAGGATTATTCTGAATTATTACAACTTTGCTCTTGTTTCCGTAGCCTTTCTACTAGGAGTAATAACATTATACTACAGTACATACTACCACTACACCAAGTTAATTGCCAAAATATGTTAATGCGGAAACGTCGCTACAGTCTGATGGGACTGGTAAGGTGAGATTAAGTTTTAAAACAAGCCAGGTTATTAAGAGAAAACAAAAGGGGAGCTGTAAAATGATCACAGTTTAAAGACCGACTTCCTGCTTCAACTACTACTAGCACTTACCATGGTTGTGTTTCAGGCGCGCTCACTTTCAGCTTGACCTCCAAATAAAGTGGTTTAGATCATCGGGATGGACTGTTCACAGCTTGTTTACAACCTGTCTGCTCGCCTGGTGTGACGCCACCACGTTCCCCGGATCTTGACAGTCCACTTGGTGTTTACAATGTTGCCATATCTGATAGAAATAAGATCCAAAACCAGAATAAGCCTTCAACTGATTGTGTGTGTGTGTGTGTGTGTATGTGTACATTAATGTGCACCCCTTAATCCCACCAAAAGTAGTTGCTGTATCCAGTATGAGTGTGTGTGTGTGTGTGTGTGAAACATGCAGTAATGTGTGAGAGTGTGTGTTTGCATGTGAGCCTGGCTGTACCTGCTAGTTGTTGTGTGTTGTGTAGCCTTTGTGTGGCACCAATCATTTAGACCATAAGTGGGTTGAATTTGGCCTTGCCACTTTCTACTGGCACTGTGTCCGCTGTGTGTGTGTGTGTGTGTGTGTGTGTGTGTTGTTCAGCGTTGTCTTTGTTGCAGACCATAAGTGGATGGACTCTGGGCTTTCTGCTTTATTTTGGCAGTGCATCCATTGTGTGTGAATGAGTTTATATGACTCTGTGTATGTGTGTGCCAGTGTGTACCTATCTTTGTTGTACTATAAGTGGATGGACTCCCTCCACTAGCGTCCACCCTGTGTGTGTGTGTGTGTGTGTGTGTGAACGAGAGTGTGTGCGTATGTGTGTGTTGTCCCGTATGTGTTGTCTTTGTTGTGTGCCTCTAATCCCCAAGTCCCCCGGGCTCCAGAGGAACAGCTGAAGCAGGGGCAGCGGTGGCTTGTCAGCCCGGGGCTCCCGCTGCTCCTCTCCCTTTCACTGCTCCCCATATGGTCCTGCAGCGCCGGGTCCCCGGGGGCCTGTTAGCGCCGCACCACCCAGGCCCAGGCCCTGCCACCAGGCACCTCTTGCCTCCTGTCTCACCCTTGCTCCGGGGCCCGCCGTCACCCCTTAGTCCCCCACAACCCTGTCTCCCTTTGTGGTGCCTCCCCTCCTCTTCTTTTGATTGTCTGGATTATGTCTCGATATGAACCCAGATCTTTCCTCCTCGTTTTGTTATCTTCTGTTGACCACACACACCTCCCCGCCCCCTCCCTCTCTTCCTCTACCTTTTAATTGATGTTTCTTCTCTTCCTTTCCCCCCTCATCTGTCTCTTATTTCTCTGGGCCGTGCCCTTCTATGCGGTGCAGTGAAGTTAATATGGGGATTTATGGCTCCCATTAGATGTATGAATTATCTCCCTTTCTTTCCTGCAGGAAACTTTTCAGAGACTCACTGTCCACCCGCTGCCGACATCATAGCATGGCGGACAGAGTGTATGAAGCTCAGTATGGTACGGGCCGGGCCAGTGGTCCCGCAAAAACCTGTGGCCCCCGGTGACGCCAAGGCTCCCTGTCTCTTTAAAGAGTGATTTAGGCTCTCCGGGCCCTCGGCAGACCTCGTTGCTAGAAAGTACCTCAGTTTATCTTCACCAACAGAGCCCCGAGCGTCTCTAAATCAGCTGTCACTACCTCTCGGGGATTACCAAGGATTTATAAATGAACAGGGAGTGCTGTTTCACACAAGTTATCAAACAGATCATAAAACACCATCTCTGGGATTTGACTGTTTGGTTACACATGTTGGAGCTGCGCCTTATGGTAATGCTGCTGGTTCGCTGAGTGTTGGCACTAGAGAGAGGATGTCTGTGATCTTGCTTTTTTTTTTTTTTTTTTGCAAATGTGATTTGGCTGCATCTGAGCGAGCGGATCTCCCCTCAAACCAAACACACGATTGAATCCAGGTAGACACGATGCCGTCTAGATGCCACACAAGTGGAAATCGCACACGTCCACATTCTTGAATTTATTTTACACCGTCTGATTTATCACGTTGATTTAGTCTTTTTTTTTTTTTTGATAGAGCTTTTCACATCAAATATTAATCTACCGAAAACATGCCTTTCTTGCTCAATTTGAGTGGATCCACATATTGAGTCCTAGCGCCCTCTGTTGACGGTAGGCGGACGGTGTCCTCTAAACCTGACCACATCACACCTCCTCTGGCCCCACAGAAGAACTAACAGGCCAGCTGTACATGTTGATGTGAGGTGGAATCTGAACCAAAGTCCATGACTGCAAACAACTGAATTTCGGTTTAGTAATGAGGCATGCGAGAGCTGCAGAGTGCAGTAATAAAAATAAAATGAGGGACGGTGCGAGAGAGCCTTCACACCTGATGGTTTCTTTGCAGACTATTTGTTTTACATGTTTTTTTATTTTTAAGAACTTTCTAAATGGAAGAAAAGAATATATATATTAACACACACACACACACACAAATTATTCATTGATTAACCTAAAAGATAATCATATTTAATCATCAATAAAAATGACTATTCATTGCCCCAAATCTGCAGCTTGATCTTAGAAACAGGATGCGTACAGGAAGGTTAAGATAAACTCGTTTAATGTAATCTGTTGCACAGAGTAACACAGGGTACCACTTTATAATAGGGCAAGTAAACTCAGTGTAATGGCTTTTTCAGTGGTAAATAAATCTTTTGCCAAGGCTTTATAGAATAGTCATAAGCCATTAATTAAGACCTATGAGTTGCCAAGTTGTGAAAGATCCCTTTGGCTTGTGTTTATTCTCCTTCAGCGTGGTTTTTAGTAACCTGGCAACCCAAATATTTTCCTTATTAATGGCTTATAACTGATATATATTTATCAATAACTCATTATTCGTTGTTTGGAAAGCTTGTTGTAAGAGTAAGTGGTACCATAACACAATAGATCGGGGGTCAAACAATGTGCTACCGTGTAAATCTGCGAGTCACGTCCTGGCTCGACCACTGCTGGCCGTTTTCTTGGACGAGCTGAGCTGCGGAAGTGGACCGGCCCGGGAAATCCTCCTCTCTTTTTCCCACTGTGAAACTCAATCTCTCAGGGTCCCCGTGTTGTGTCTCTGAGTGTGAGTATCCTCTGCCGCACTCACACTGCATCAGCTTCTTTCTCTCTCTCTCTGTGTCTCTGCTTCCATCCACCCGCCCCCCACCCCCCAGCCCCCCACCCCCCAAACACACCCACCCCCTCCACCTCTGTGCGCAGGGCTCCAGCGAAGCCTGCAGCTGGCCAAGGCCTCCCCTCCTCTGGGCTAAAGACTCGGCAGGGGGGCAGGGCTCTGGATCCAGCTTAAAGAAAAGCAGGCAGATCAAGGACAAGAAATACTGGGGGAGAAAAAAGTAATGTATGATCCTCTCTGTGAACAACCCCCACCAAACCATCTCCACCTCCCCGCCAACCTCACCCTCATCCCCGTTTCTATATATCTCCCCTCTCTCACTCTCTCTCCCCAGTCAGAGTCTCCCCCTGTCCAGTTTGGTTTACCGCTGCTGTTTGGGCTAACTGGTTTCAGATGCAGGACAAAGCAGACATCTCTCCTCCTGACTTTTTCATGTTGTGGGCAGAGACTCCATGTTTACTGAGGGCACAGTCATTTCAGTGTGGCAAACAGTATGAGCCAAAGACAAGAAGGTCAAAGGTCAATGCCAAAAGGTATTCCAAAATTAACCATGGAGCTGATGTAGGAATGTCAGAAAAAGACATAGATTATTAAAGACAGCAGTATGAAGGTATTTCCTTAAGGTCATAAGTACATTTCTGTGCCAATTCCTAAAAACTCACTTAATAGTATTAAGTTGTAACTAATGGCTTGGCTTTATTATAGGCTAATAAATCACTTACTAATTCTTTATAGTAGTGGGCTTCTTTATGAATTAAAAAGACAAATGAGATTTTTTCTATTACCTGGAACCTCAAATGTTGTTCTTCTTCTTATAAATTACACTTAGCAAACGATTTAGATCAGTGGATCATTAGTTACAACTCATCACACCTGTATAGAGTGTGCCTTATTAGAAAGTGGTGCCAATATTTCTGTTCCATTCACAAATGAAACATGTTGTCATCATGTTGCCACCACTGGAACTGGAGCTAGATAAAGTATTCGACAGAGTTACTCTTGGAAGACTAACAATAGGTACAAATGAACTAATATCGTTTTAATATTAAAGGACCATACACACACATAGTGTGTTTCCAAGTTTTAGGTCTTTAACCACAAATCCTGTATGTGTAACATTTTTGCTGACCGTTTTCAAATGCATGCTGTACATGTATATTCCAGGCAGCCATTGGTTTCCATTCACTTCCTTATCCTATGAAAATCAGTCAGCAGACTCTTGCTTAAATCTGCATTAATAAGTTATTTTTGGGCCACTTGGGGGCTGAGCTTCACAACAATGGACAAGCTTGATGTATTCTGGTCTTATAAAGTTGATTTGGCTAACATGTTAGCAAACAGTTGTTTGTTTCCACATCCAGCAGACACAGAGCAACATTGGCATTCATTTGGAGTCGTTTTTTTTGTGTATATGTGTCCACCTGATGAATGTGAGTGTACTTTTGGGTCTGTTTTTGTCTTCTGCAACTCCTGAGAAAAAATATCAGTTGCTGCTCACTGTCTGCTGAGAAGGCACAGTAGCATATAGTGGGTTTATTAGATTGTTTGTACTGAAATGAAGTTCATGAGAGCGGCGAGACAAAATCAAAACAGTACAGTGACCGGGCCGTGTGGCCAAAACGATGAGCTGAAAGATGCTTAAAAGCTCGGTAGAGATGGTTTATCAGAACACACAGTCCTTTGACCCATTGCAGCTTTAAGTTATGTAATCCATCAGTCCATGTTAACTTTTGCACACTATGTTAACGATACATTGTTATTTCGTGGTATTTCGGCTGAAATGCACTGTGATGGATTCCAAGCAACTCAAGCAAATTTCAAGTGTCTCCAACTTTATCTCATATTGTGCATAAAATGAATGAAAGCCAATGATGATCTGAAAGAGTAGGTAAAAGAAATTGGTTAGATAAAATGTTACGTTGTGATGTCAAGTATATGTGATTAGTTGTTGATTGGATAAAATATGCAAAAGAACTGGTGTGGTTCTTTAAAACAATATTCTTCTTGAATGATGATGCAGTAACCCTCATGTTTGTTGGAGGAATACAAAGAAGAAATGCATCGATGGATTCCATATACATCTCGTCGTTCAGCCAAAGGATATGTGTGTGAGTGAGCAGACGCTGTGTGCTGTATATTGGCTTTACCACCGTGCCAGTCATGTGTCCTCCATCAACTATTGAGCTTTTTGCCTCCGGTGTTTCATCAGGTGCGCAGCCTCATGTGTTAGTGCCTTACACGAGCAGATTAATAATTCCATTGTCCTCTCGCTCTTTCACTCTCCATGTTCCATTCATTTGCTTTTCTCACTTTCTCTACCCTGTTTGTCTTTGCGGCTGCACTCTGTCCAGCTTCCCTCTCTTTCTCTCCGTTCCATTTGCAAGGTGTGATATTGCTTTAATTGAGCAGAAACATGTGGAGAGATCAGACATATCTCGGGGGATTAGAGGAAAAGCTGGGAGTTTGTGCGACTGGCAGCCTGTGTTTGGAGCAAGGGGTCTGCTGGGAATGAATGTAGTTAGTGTGACCCCTGACCCTGCGAGCTGTTGACGTGGAAGCTGGCCAAGAGGGGTCCAACAGAACGCTTTTGTTAATCTCATTCAGGGCTCCCTGTGAACTGTGGGCAGGGGGAAAGCTGGCAGCTCAGACCTGTGGAATGCAGAGCTCTTTATTCCCATGCTTTGGAAACAGAGGTGGGCCCTGGAACTAGCAAGGCTCCTTTAGCAGGACCTCCTCCACTCAGCTCAATCGACACTGACAGTTTCCTGGCTTAGGCTTGCCAACTGGCAGGGCAGCGGTGCAGGGGGGACAAATGCGCCCCACCAGGGCTGCAAAGGCCACAGGCAGCAGGACAGCACTTCTAACAGGCCGCTACAGTAGTGTGCCACTGTTGGAGAGTCCCACTTAAACTCACTACATTTACTGTTGCTACACTAAGAACCTTCCTGCATCAGCTTTGGATGCACAGGCACAACAACACAGGCACGTAAAAGGTCAGTGAGTGAGTATGATATGGAGAGCACATTCTGTCATTAGCATCATCGTAGACATTTAAACAATAATCATACTGACTCAGGGTCTCAGGGTCTCCCAAAATGACCCATGCTCATTTCAAATGAGTGTTTTCTGACCTGCCCCCTCTTTGGTTAAGTATATCAACTAAAACTACTTGGTTAAGATAAGGGAAAGATCATGGTCATAGTTCAACTTTGACCTACCCTACTTGCTGTAGTTGTGTGCACACTTTTTTTTTTTAGCAACATTACGGCTGCGCTACCTTTCTAGTGGTAGCTAATGTGGCAAAACATCCTAGCTAACCTATTTTTAGCGATGTTGCCGTGTACCACGATCTCAGCAATTACTCTGGCGAGCACAATGTTATCATAACTGAAAGAAGTGATGGCAGGAGCAACACAAATAAAACCTAAGCTGCAATAAGCTGTAGTTTTCCTTTAAGACGTTTCGCGAAGGTATATCACTGGCACGCTACTTCCACCTTCATACTACAGCCTCTTTCACACATAGTTCCATAACCTTTCAGGCATCTATTCACACATGCAGCTACATTAGGGAACCTTTCCGTCTTGCGCCTTTTCACACACGCCATGGCAATGCCGGAATAGATGGGGCAAGGGACACTTATGGATGCCAACCTTAAAACTCAACAGTAGAAGAAAGAGATGGGGCAGGGCCGGATGTACGTGTACGCGGCGGGAAGATGTCTCTTATTATTTTCAGGAACATGGCGGGCGAGGAGCTGTTTTTGTTCGGTGCCAATGTTCCTGTAATGTATTTAGTATTCAACAAATCACTCAACTGTGAACTGTGAAGAAGTGGATTCAAGTACGTCTTCAGCCGGGTCTTGTGATTGGTTCACTCGCTCCACATGAAAGCGTCTTTTGTCAGACGGACATAACCCTTTACGCGCTTGTCCCTGCAGTGTTACTGCTTTCATTCACAACACCGCCGTACCGCCATTTTCCCCGAAATGTTACTAAATGTGTAATGTTACGAAATTGGCGTAACAGATTTCCCTGAATATCGATCCCTGCTCCCATTCCCACATGACCCCATGCAGGAAAGGTTCTTGGGACATTTCAGGGATAGACTGAATGTGTGAAAGGGGCTTAAGATAGTACTTAGCCTCACACCAGCAAGAGGTTGCTGGTCAGAAAAAAACGTAAACAAAGGTTGCTCAACAATTGACCAATGGTGTTGCATGTGGCAGTCCAAAAAATTAAATATAGCAAAATTGCTTAAGACCTGTTGGAACCCCCTCAAGGACCCCTGGGAGCCCCCCTACCTCACTTTGTAAACCTCTTCTCTAAAGGGTGCAGCTGTGGGGGTCAGAGGAGGCCCCCCCAGTTCACACACACACTGGTTAGGCCAGATCAGTCAAGACTAAATAAGTGTACCCCTCCACTGGTCTGAATGGAGAGCTGCTGGAGACTAAGTGGTAATCTCTGAGGCTGATGGAGGGTTGGGAATGAAACAGCCAAACACCTAAGCACACATACATAGGCACTTCCTTTGCACTTTGACGTTGAAATGTGAATCTTAGAAACAGCGCGGCACCGGATCAGTGCAACAAATGGCTTTGGCTTTATTATTCTGTGTTTCAAGAAGAGCCTGGCTGATAGACAGGAAGTAAGGAAGTCAGGCTTCGAGGAGGAGAACTCCTCCCGCTCCCACAGCGCTGCCAGTCAGCTGAGTCCGCTGCTCAGCGGAGGCGGGGGAAATACCTGCCGGTCCGCACAATGGTGCTGCTGGAATTACAGGCCCCCCTGCTGGTGGCTTTTAAGCATCAGCCCAGCAACGGGGGAGGGTGGGAGGGAGAGTAGAGGGAGGGGAGGTGTTCACAACATCTACAGCTTCCTAAACTCGACCGATTGATGCTTTAAGACTGTGTGTTTGAGTCATTTTAAAGGTATAACGTACATTTTCCGCATAAAAAACGACTCAACCTATGTTATATACTTTTTTGAGTTGTGTACTTACATTATCCCAAATGTTTACAACAATTTTCAAACCTAGAGAAATATGTAATTCTAATCAAGGGAACAGTCCGTTTCATTTGGTCTCCTGTCAATGGCATCATCCCCTTTGAGCATCTGTCAGCGTTGTGGTTGTCTGCCAGAAGCTGTCATGAATGTACTTTTTATCCAATTTTGAGCCACTTTTTTACAATAAACGTTTTACGTCATGGTTATTTAACTATATATATAACTATATATTTTAACCAGAGGAAGATTTTAGTCATCGGACGTCTGGATCTGAAAGATATCAGAGAAACAAGCTGAGCAAACGTCAGCAGCGGCTTGGCTTGAAGCCCCTCTGGGACGGTCTTTGTCTACTGAACAGTGTTGGAGAAACATTTTTAACCTGAAACTGCTTTCTTCTGTGTTTTTTCATCGGCTTTAACCAGGTCCATTTGTTTTGGAGAGTAGGAGACCTCTGCAGATAGTTCGGCTGCCGGTAAAAACCTCCTGAGCGATGAACACTGAAGGAATCCACACCATGAGAAGCCGAGGGCAATGACGCCAATGGTGGTGAAGACAACGACTCCCATGAGCCCACGCTACTTCACAACGTCATCAAACGCCATCTTTTGTTATTGTTATGATTGAGAGACCCCTAGCGGCAGAATATTACATATCGGGCGTTTAAAGTAAACACTTAATCCACAGCAACTGTATATGGAATTACAAATGTGCTGAGATAAAAAAAAAACTTAAAACAACAACAACATATGTCTGAAAATATGTAAATGATTGAGCCAATACATTGTAAAATAACACAATCATTAAATCATTAAATCAGCTCATTATTTGTTTTAAGTTTAAAGGTTTTACCCAAGAATGGTCTATTTTTATTTCTCATATTTGATTTAATTATGTCACTTTTCAAACAGTTTCTGCCTTCTCATCCTTTCAGCCAATCCAAACGCCAGCAGCTTCTAAGCAGCCTCTTTATTGTTTTATGTTTGGCTTTAAAGAATTTGCTGAATTCATTTATTATTTCATTTATTCATTTATTTACATTTTTCAGTGTTTATGAAGGCCTTGCATATAGAACTCCCTAAGAATAAGTGTCACTAATAACAAACTGAAAAGGTATCAAACTGGTGACATTTGAGCTATAGACAAGACTCTTTCACCACAGCAATAAATTCCATAAATTAAAATAAATAAATAAATAAATACTGGCTCCCCAACCAGCCTCAATGTCAAAACACACACACACACACACACAAACACACACACACATACAGCCCCAGCCCCCTCCACTATGCTTTTCTCTCTTTACCTGACTCCCTCTCTCTCTCTCTCTCTCACACACACACACACACACACACACACATAGGCTGGTGGCCACGTCCTCCTCCGGTCTGCTGGTTGGAGTGTGTGCTGGGCCCAGGCCTGTGATTTACCTGCTGTCCCTGACTTTAACGCGCCCCATATGGTGAACAATGGCCCATAAAGACGCCTCTAAACGAGACAGGAGTTATAAAGGCAGCCCAGACCTCAGCCCCAGCTCTGTTTATAGCACCGAGCTCGACATGGTTGGCTTCAGTGTTTGGACTGCACAGCCCCTCAGACTGCTGGCATATCATCTTATTTTATTCACATTAGATGGTCATGTAACAAACTTAAATTCCTATGTTGTTGCTACTGAAGCGTCACTCAGACAATTTATGTCCCCAGGTAACAAGGATAGTCTTATTTATGTACATGTGTCGCTGAAAGTGTATGTTAGAGTGAATTCACATGTAATGAGTGTGTGTGTGAGTGTGTGTGGTGTGTCGCTGAGCTGTAGTTGGCAGCTCTCTGTGCTGAGCAGATGGAGTGGAGAGGGATTCTGGCTGCAGCTCTTCATGTGATATAAAGATGTGCTTTCTCTCAGTGCTGCCTCTACTTCTTTGTGTCTACACAAAATGAGTCAGTGTTTAACAAACAAATTTAGCCAATTCTCTAATCCAGTTATTGTTGCAATAGGCTTGTGTAGACGTGTAAAGAGTCAGTTAACCCAAACCACAAATAAACATATTTTCTCGCTTCCTCTACGGCTATCAAGCCATGTGAGTAGTTCAAATTTTGAGATATTTGTCTCCGAGATTGCTGCCTCCTCTCTAGTACAATGGAGGTGAATGGAATTTTATTTATGGTGCTCACGGGGAAAAAAAAAATATGACATTTTCAGAAAATCAACAACGGGTCCTTGCAGAAACAGTGCACTTGTTACTCTGGATAATCCACAACAGAGGCAGTTTTTGTTGGAACTACTTCATACAAAAGGAAGTAGGTCTTATGAAATCTGTTGTAAGTGTGTTTTTGTGGATCATCCAAAAATAACGCGTGGCTTCTGAATCAACATGTTCCTATTTCGTTTTTATACATCATTTTTATTGCTGTGAGAACCGTAAGGGGGATGAAATGCACCTACATTGATGAAATGCACCTACATGATTTATGTACATGCACTGCCAATGTGGGATGGCGCACTTCTGACATTCTGCAGTTTATTTGCACTCACTACGATCTTTCACTACCCTTAACCATGCCATAGGTGCCATGCGGAGATATTGTACAAAGCAAGGATTTAAAAAAAAAAAAGGATTGTGATTGAACGTGATGCAGAATCGTCCAATATCAATGTTCTTGTTGCAGTGCGGTAGGGTTAAATAAGACCAAAATTATTAGCACCAAAATGTGGTCATTTATGTAGTTTTTTTCTTTTTTTCTTTAATTTATGAAGCAACCCAAACTCATGCTACCCAGATGACGGTCCTTTTCCATGTGGGACACTCATTTCCACACTTGGAACACTGAAAACTGGGATGCGTCATAATATCTTTGCGCTCATGCTATAATTCACGAAAGCTCTCCGAATAGCACGACTAATACTAGCTTACTTATGTACTGTGCCGTGTGAAGAAGATTGCTACAAGAAGGTCTTGTTTTCTACAAGAGTTTTCTAAACTGAATGTAGCAGACTGCCCAAGTAGGTGTAAGTTATAACTGAACAATCTGATCAGATGCAGATGACTGCTACAGTAACTCCATGGTTTCTCCACTGGGCTGTAGCTCTGGTTATAATCCCCCATGCTGCGAGTCCACATTGAGGAATAGTTCTTTATAGCAGCCAGTACATCCAGTACTGATGTCCACACTGGCTGCTTTGCTCATGATGATTTGGGCTAGAAAAGGGGGACGAGCAGTGAGCGCCACGGGACGTTCACACTAAATAAACTTATATGTTTATACACCACCGTACAGAGGTGGAGAGCTAGTGGGGCGTGTAACTGCGCTTGAGCCCGCCCCTCAGGGGGTTTATGGCCAATGGGGCAGTAAAGATGTCACAGCCAACAACTGGGAGGGCTTCTTGCAGGGAGGGAGGCATAGGAGGGTCCAACATTTTATGTTCAGATGTCGTTATATAAAATACAAAAGGCTCTGATTCCTGCTCCCTGTCCACTTTAAGGTCTTCGCAGTGGTTCGGCCCTCCTGCCGGATATCACAGCTAAACCTTTAACCTTGATGTGTCCCACAGTGTGCTCTGGCCCGGCCTCAGAGGTGGAGGTGACCCTAACACCCCCCTGGCGCTGGCCCTTCAGCTAGCCAGCACTATGTTTCCTTTGTTTAACCCCTGACCTGAGAAAACAAGACGTGTCCCAGAGTTCTGAGGAAACTGAGGGGAAGAGGAAGTGTTTGGTTACAAATTAAATATATGCATGTCATGAGCCATAAATCGGTGGGCCTGCCAGCAGTGCTGCTACTGAAACGGCATGTGGTACCAAGGCTCTCACCATAAAGTTTTAAGGCCTCACTTCCATCTCTGCTTTTCAAAGGGGATCTGGATGATGGCTGGACCTAAGGCAAGATGGATCCCATGTGTCAGGAAAGAAAAGAATAAAGGGGGAAAAAAAGGAAAGGAGAAAGGAAAAGAAAGGAAAGTGGAGTAGAATAACGGTAGTAAGAGTACTAGTAAAAGAAGATAGTTTGGAATGGCGACGGTGAAGAAAAAATGCTTTGGAGTGAACAGAATATAGCTGAGTTTAGTTTTCCACAGAAACTTAACAACCCATTATCTAGCTATTCCCAAAACCTAAAACTTATAGGTTCCTCCATTGTGTTTTACAAATGTTTCGGATATCCTTGATCAAAAATGCGACAGCTTGACCTACCTCATCATTTTAATGTGCAGTTTGGTGGTTTGGGGACAGACAACAGAGGAAGGAGTGGAACTAATATTCTTACAGATTTCCTTTGAGATACAACTTAATACATCTGTGGAAAATTCCAGGGCACTGCTGGCGCTGACACGACTTGGTCTGTGGTACCAACATGGTGTGTGACAGTGCATCAAACCATTTTGTACATCGTTTGCTCTACTGTACGCCCCCCCCCCCCCCTCCCCCGTGCTGTATCACTATTTCTGCCAGTTGTGTGTTGTTGTGATAATAAGTAACATCTGCTTGGCCAATTATGAATCACAACGCTGCCAGTAACTCCCTCAAGTACCTGGAAGTTGGATTTAGTATGTGCCGAAATGTAGTTCCCAACAAGGCCTCCAAATGAAATGGCAAAATACGCGGTTTGTCCGTAATCTCTGGAGCGACACGAAGAAGCCTCTGTAGACAGGATGACATCGTTTGTCTGTTCCTTCCAAAACTGTAACGAATCACTGTTGGAAAATAAATCAGTTTTAGAATGGGGCTAGGTTAAGGCACACAAAAAACTCGTGTAGGTTTGGGAAAAGATCATGGTTTGGATTAAAATAAGCACGCTGTTAAGGTTTGGGAGACATTGTGGTTTGGGTTGAAATGACTACCGCGTTAAGGTTAGGGAACCTTCGGCGTCATGGATACAGTAATAAACGTGTGGTTAAGATTATGGAAAAACAATGTTGACTGTTGGTAGGAAACAGGAAGCGAACAGCGGTCTAAACAACAGCTAATACCAAAAATAAGAAATACCAAAAATATCAGTTCCGCCTGCTGCATGGAGGACTAGCGTGAAAGTCTAAAATGAAATCCCTCCCTTTCTGACAGACAGCCATCAGCTCCCGTGTAATCCCAGGGCTTTGGGCCAAGCATGGTGTTGACAGCTAGACAACACAGCCCTCACTGCGCTCTAAAGAATGTGATAAAGGATACAGATGTAAATTCTGCACACATTTGCCAGATGTAACTCAATCCTAGGGCCACTTTTCACATTTTACTTTAATACAGGCTTTCTTCACTTTCATGGTGGTTTGGGTCATATTTTTAGTGTCGGAATGAGCGGCACATTCCTTTCAATTTAGAGTTAACGATGACGCGTTTTATGCTCAAGGTGGACATCTGTCAAACTCCCGTTCTACGATTTTGTTTGTCATCTTTGGTGTGTTTTGCGGCGTCTTTGTATCACACTTTTTTTCTGTCTCTAGATGACACTTTGTTCTTCAGCCGTGGTGGCTATGAATGCTCACGCTGCCAACCTGTTCTTGTCATTGTTTTTTTTTTTTAAGTTTTTGAAAAAGTAGAATGCAACGTTTCACACCAGAACGGCCTAAACATCACGTTATAAACACTTCTCTGAATAGGTGCATCATTGGTTTAGGCCACTGTGTGTGTGTGTGCATGTGTTGCACGTGTTGAGTGACACAGGTCAGGTGTGGGTTGTCCAGGCTTGTTGTCCAGGATGTGTTTGTGTGATGCACAGGGGTGAGTGGGTGGGGTGGGGTGGGGTGGGGGGGGGTGGGGGGGGGGGGGGCGGGTTGATGGAAACAAGGTCATTCCTGTGTTGATATGGCAGTCTCAATCTCCCCTCTGGGACCTGCAGGCGGTGGAGCGGTGATACACACAGGCTTGGATTACTCAGTAATGAACTCTTAGGGGCCCACAAGAATTACACCAACTGCTCAGTTGCATTTCTGCAGTGGTTTGATGCTACTATGGCTGAAACATTTTGCATAAAAGCTCCAAAATGGATGATATGTTCTACTTCTTCGCAAAGAAGGAAAATAACATTTAATCAATGAGCGTAGAAAATTGCACCCCTTTTTCTTACGATGGTGCAGCACTACGATTCCACTATAATCAATAAAACTGGCTCCACCAGGCGTGAGAGCAGCGCGTATGTGGTGCGTATGTGGTGCGTATGTGCCACAGAGATCTGCTCTACAAGTGTAAAAATAGGTCAGTCTTCTATTTTGTATTTTTTATGTGATCTCTTTACACAGAAATTGTATTTCGGCTACTTTGCATCAAACAGGGCTTCCACTTTGGGGTCTTGATCACCCTGCCGGCATTTACTTTGCCGGCACCAGCTGGCGGTTGCTTAGTAACTTTATCCCTTACATGTAGTCTATAGATGTTTATTTACCCATACCGCACAAACTCTGTGAAAAAGTGGAAGTTTCACAGCATGCTGTGCTGGGTCCAAAAGCTGAAGACACAATCCCAAAAGGAAAGCTCACCGTTTTGTTTAGTCTGTGACTCATACTGTTGGTATCAGTGCAACTTAAGCTTGGGGCAAAGCTTAAGGCTAGCTGAAACCTTCAAAGCCTGGACAAACAACACATAAAGGTTACTTCCACCAAGGTTTTTTAGTCTTTGGCAGTCAGGAAGGAGCGTACACCCTAACCTACACCCTGCATGTTTTTGTATCAAGACAAACATGATAAACAACAAATGACTCTGCAACTGTGTAGTCTACAGACTGAAATGGAGGTGAGTGAACTTTGTAAAACAGAGCTAACTCCAGTTTACCTCGGGCGACGCCCAAGTAATGTCATCTGTCGCTGATGTCAGTCGCATATATCGAACAAGTTTGGAAAAAACCTTTATGAGAAACACTGGCAGCTACTGCATCTGAAAGTTTAAGATTAGAGACTTTACATAGCACACTATCATTTTATCTGCCGACACCAACTGACTGAGACTGGAACAGACCCGGTCCAACTTGGTCCCATCAGTCATCACGCCCCAAATATTAAATATATTTAGAATTGGCTCAACAGTCATAATGTTGAACCCCCCCCACCCCCCCGGCTTTACTCTTTCCAGTGACAGCAGTAATCCAGGTGATTGTTGTCTGTTCATCAATAGTTACAGTTACAAACAGGAACTGCAAGCAGCTCAGCATGACTTTTCAAGGTGCAGCCAAATGTAAAGAAATCTAGAGTAAAAGACAGGCCTCAACTGTTCTTGTCTGTACTTGTGTTCTTGTGGACTTGTGAGAGGTCATCTGTCAAGGTCCCAGTTCCAACTCTGCATTTAACCAACTGTTGTTTAAATGCCCGTTTTATTGAAGATTCTTTGGTAGCTGGCTTGTGTCAACTTGTATCTCAGCAGAACAGCGACTGTTGCGATACTGCGTCTGTGCTTTTGTCACAAAATGAGAAATGAACTGTAGATTTGAAACAAAATAATGCCCTCATGAATATCTGTTGTCGGGGGGGCTGCTTCTCAGGCAAGACCAGCTAGTAAGCCTCCATAGTCATCCCCAGTGAAAACAGTCCTTTCTCTGCACGCTCCATCGCATTCCAAGCATTTGATATCATTTTGGAAGATAAAGTTCGGGCTCGGAGTCAAAACCTGCTGCTGCCAAACTGTTTTGGCCAAAGGTAAATTCAAGCGGCATATCCTTGTTGGATAGTTAACATTGTACAATAGCATGGCCTCGGTATATTTTGGGATCCTTACATGTGCAGCCAAAACAATGAAAAATAATAAATGTATGTAAAAGAAAGGGAAACAGAAACAGAGTGGTGTATGATAATCGATTTTGTTTAATGAAAAATCTACATTAGAGTGAGGACAGCAGGTGTGGTTGAAAGGTCTGAGAACGCTTCTAAGTAGACGCTGTTGTCACTGCATCCTGTTTTGGGAAGTTAGGACTCAGCTGTCCCAGAACGTGTGTGTGGGACCACTTGCATGCTGACTGATGACATTTCTGACTCTCTGAAAATAACAATATGTGGCATGTTGAGCTAAGATGTGTAGGGACAATGTGAAGAAGCCTATACAGATGGGGAGTGAAAAGCCTAGGTTTCAAAAGGGTTCATGTTGAAGTAAAGTGGCCTCACATTGTTCGCTTTCCACAGTATCTTTCTCTGTCCAACTCCGACTGGCAAAGCAAAGATTTATTCAGTTTAGACTAAGTCTAAATCTGTTGTCAAGCCTGTTGTCTTCTTGTCATTTAAAACTTGTAATCCCCATCCTACTGCATTGTTTACAGTGCTTCCCCTTATTTTTCCATGGAGCGTATCCTTCAACAATTCCATGCTTCACGGAGCTTCTCCTTTGAATATGTGGCAGATGAAAGTAAAAACAGGATTACAGTCTAATCCCTCTCGATTGTTTGTGTCTTTTGGCCACTGGGAGAACTCTGATGCGGTCCTGCCCTGCTGGAGAGGGAGACAGAGAGAGATGGGTGGGGGGGTGGGGGGGTGGAGATGGAGAAAGAGACTTTCCTCAGTGCCGTCCAGTAATGAGAGCCAGTAATAAAGTGGATGTATTCATGGACAACTGAAGCCAGCAATTAAGGAAAGAGGTAGCTAGCTTCAGACGGCCACTTTGGATCTTTTAAATGTAAATACAGCCGCTTCTCTCAAAGTGCTCGGTGAGATATTCCAAATGAAATCCCCTCTCACTAATGAGGGAGCTGTGATATTTCTACACCAAGCCTCTCTACGGCGCTACCACGGTAGGCAGCCCAGGCTCTTGTTGAAATGTTTTAATCAGGCTGAAGGAACAGGGATTATGATATAACGGAGTTGGTGGAGACTAGTCTTCCTCTGTTTCCCATATCAACACAGTACTGTTTGATCTGCCCTGAAATCTACACTGCTGTGACTGTCTTAATTAGCTAAGTGGATGTAGACAACATACCCTACATAGTAAATTGCAGGAGTTGACATGTCACTGAGTAATGTTCTGTGTTCCACTTAATAAAGAACAATACTTTGGAAAAATAAAAGACCGTCACTGCTGCTACATCCATAGAGGAGATAATAAGACAAAGAAACTGCTCATATAGAACCTGTCAGGAGACAAATTATAGTCATTTTAAAAGCAAAGCTCTGCTATTTGGTAACATTTGGTGTTTGCAAGCTCTCTTCTCTCATCGCCAGTAAATTGTTGTTGCCTTGATCAGCTGGTGCAGCCTGTCACAGACATGCCGCATTGTGCCATTGTTTCATCCCATCTGCCGGGGTTTGATGTCTCCTTCCCCATCCTAAGCATCCTCACACACTCCTTTAGCGGCGGGTCAGGTCACTACACATTGGTGTGTGATGCGGGGAGTCACAGAGCCGCCGTCATCTCGCTGCCCAGTAACAAACAACAGCTTGACTCGCAATATTGTCGTCGTGTTTGTTTGTTAAGAGGGGGAGAGACTCGCTTGGCAGTGCACCAATTCAAATGAGCTGTTTAAGATATGTGAGTGCACCATGAATAGGAATGAAGGCGGTTATATGTTGCAGGGGAGCCTCACGGCGTAGACACAGGACGTTTTCTCCTTTTCCAGTCGGTGGAGGATTTTCTCGGCGGCCTGGAGTGGAAGTGGCAATTAGCCTTTATTTGCATTGCCACAGAAATTCATCCAATTACCACCATTTAGGCGGTTACTTTTGACATGCACTGGCTGATTGGATATTACCATCTATTCTTTACGGGCAGGACAGTGATACATTTATGCCTGAAGGCACCTAGAGATCTGCTGTTGTTGCAGAGCATTTAAGAAACAATTGTTCACGTTATCCAATGATTAGTACACAGCTTTGTACACGTGACGGCACGTGAGCAAGTTCAGAGTTTCGGTTGAAAACTAGTAAAATTAACCTTGAGTTTGGCATATTTGATCACGCTTCAAAAGTTCAAGAATGTATCTCCATATTCAAGTTCATAGAGTGACTTTTACAGCAGCATTGTTTTTGGTCACTTGAGGACAGCGGTACAAGCTGTGAACACGACATGAGCGCATTATGTGATGTAGTTGTAGTGAATGTGCTAGCAAATCGTTCCAGCAGACATAGCTAGATGCATTCATTTCGAGTCGTGTTTAAAATCCAATATTCATTCACTTTATTGCTCTGTTTTTGGTCTCCACCAACCTCCGAGAGAAATATCTGGATCTTTAGCTGCTAAATGCTCCACTACATACAATGAGCTTACCAGGGCTTTGTCACCGACAACACAAGCTGCTCCTGGAAACGGGGTTGATGAGAGCGCTGAGAGTGCAACACATTACATCATTTGATCCAATGTTGATATAAAGAACAGTGATTGGTGCAGCTCTAAATTTCACATTCAAACCTCGGAGCTGAACCATATCAAACACATCACAACACAGGAGCCAAACAGGGGTTCACTAATGGTGCTATTTCTGGGGAACCTCCACTTTTACTTTCCACGGTCCAGGCAATAGTGTTTCAGGCTGAATTGCTTGTTTCATCCATAGAGGTTAATCAGTTTGATTGTCAATTAAATTATTACCACTTTTGCAACGCAACTTGTCTGAGATCAGGTCCAATTCACACAGAGGCAGATCGTATTCTTGCACTTGCACTCTTAATTCGAGCTTTTAATCCTCCGAAAAGGCTCATCTCCACCTGGCTGGGGGGAAGTAAATTCCTTAATCCCTGTCTCTCTCTGACGCTGGGTTTTGGTTTACTTCAGTTCTGAAGTGATGCAAGCCGAGTGTGCGCGAGTGCAACAGTGAGCTGGCGTCCCAGAGGACTGTGCCGAGGCGGAGGCTGTGTTTGCACTCTGTGCAGCCGGTGGCATTAGGTGTCGGAGGCAGTACATACGCAGCCTGCTCCTGAGCCTCCAGAGAGTTGCACCCTGGTGGCTCCGCTCTGATGCTGATGCCATAGATACTGCAAAACGCCAACACCGCCTGCGCTGCCAGTTCAGTCAGCTCTGTCACACGGAACTGACATTGCTGACATTGCAGGTGCCATCCTAACTAACGCTGCCTTCTAATATTTGCCAAATCATTTCGATAATTCTGGGAGCTCACTAACTCCGGCATCGTCAGCTTTCACTCTGTGATTATATCCACTACAAAGCTCACATGTCTAACTGAAATCAATACATTTAGTATTTATGCTCAGTTAGGGAAGGAAAGGGCTGGTATCTCACCATTAGTCAAGGTTTGTCCCTATATAATATTATGGAGAGCTCAGCTCAAATAAGAAGCAGAATTTGACTTTGATACATCATTAAGAAATGTATATTGAGGTATTCACGAGCTGTGTTTTCAGGTGTGATGTTCACACGGATACCATAACATTTTAGTTGTACATTTGTAGCTTGCTCCTTTGTGTGAGTACGGCAGCTGTAGTGAGCTTAGATTCACAGCGGTTACAAAGGTGACTCGGATAGAAGTCCGTCATGTGTTATGTGCCATACGCCTGGTATGGTCAAAACCCATCGTGTCTGGAACCCTAGACTACATCTGCCACCCTTTGCAAAAAGAAGCAAGCTAACAACATGACGCATCATTAATAACATGTTAAGTAAATCTCCAAAGTTACGGTCAAGATTTCTCTTCCTTTCAGAATCAGCAGCAGCTGAGTTTGTTGCATGTTTAAATATACTGGATTATATGGAAGGGATACTATTGTTTATTCTGCTGTAATGTTATTTCCAGATTTAAGTATAGAAAATGATATTCTAAACAACATTTTCTAAACACACACAGAAAATACGTAATCCCGCGTGGATGCTGACTTGTCAGTTGAAAACGACTGATGATGCCCTCGCAGCTGTATGTTTCCTCCAGGTTACTGCGCTCTCTAAAACGCTTTCCTCCATATTTTCACCGCTGATTATTACCAAGAAGACATGGCTCTTAGTCCTGAGTTATCCTGGGGGTAAGGTGGCTAACTTTTTAGGCTTAAAATAAGTTTATTTTCATAGAACTGTCTGGAGTTAAATTCATACTGGCCCAATGCTATAGACCAGTCTAAAAGATATTTGTGAAACCAGCCCCAGAGTATAGCGTCACCTCTCGTCCACATCTTTCAGACTCTGCGCCCCACTTTTCCTAAAAACAAGTGGAAACTGTCATACGTTGCTGTTTTTCTGGTCGGTCTTGGATTGATGTGGCCTGTATCCCTTTAGTGTCTTTGTTGACTGAAGGTATTGCTCTGTGTTGCTGTAGTTGACAGCTGTGTTGTGTCTGAGAGGGTTGCATTCGGACATCGAGGCAGGTAGCGGGGCTGTAGCCAGGTCAGTGTGCCGTGGCCCCATAGTGCAATCAGCTTATCCTCACTGCTGGCTACGCTAATGCCAGCAGACAGGAAGCAGTTGTTGGCTCCCGCCGGGTCAGCAGCAGTTTCAGCTGGCTCTATCAGGCCTAGAGGCCAAGGGGGGAGAGTGAGCATCACCCCCCCACCCCATCCCTTCCCTTCCAAAGGCCAATGAGGCTCCTCTGGGCTTTTGTTGCATGATGGGATATATTCAGCTGCTCCGTTCGGCTGGTTTGGAGGAATGCTGCGGGTGCGCCCCCTCCCATCGGTTGGTCAGTGGAGCGAGGAGGGATATCAAAGCTCCGTCGAGGAGGGGGCGGGAAGGGGGCAGGAGGGGGCTGTGAGGGTCATGTCTCATTGGGCAGAGTAGGGGGGCACTGAGCCTGTCACATGGCTGATGGCTGATTTACCACTCCACTGGAGAGGTGAGGCCTCATAGGCCACCTCTCCCTGTCCACCACACACACACACACACATATTCAACACACACACATCATTGACAGATAGCCCTTGCTCACCATCTCTACAGTGTGTTAACTACCTTGAACATCAATGTGCTTTCTCTACAGTCCAGCCATCTCTTTAGCGAAGCTTCTGCTGAAACACCGGTATTGATTCCTGCTCCAGCCAATTCAGCTGCAGTCCTTTATGGACTCCTCTAACCGACCGTCTTTGTCCATGTTTCTCTAACGTTCATTTCTTTTTTCCCAGCCATTTTTGTCATCTGCACCCATTTCCTGCACTCACCAGAGACGCCACTCTCACCCTCCCTCCCCACCTCTGCTCTCACACTCTTCACATTTTGTCCATTTTAGTTATGGCACTGTGATGGAAAATCCATGCCATTCACTTTGTTGTTGTTATTTGCAGTGGCTCATGTGTTGTCAGACATGTATAAAAGACATTATGGGTAAAATGTTCTGTTAGTCTTTTAAGACCCACTCACCCATAAATAAATAAGCCGCATCTAGCAAACATGTACTGCACAGTTTCACATGGTCCAATGGAAAAGCATAAGCAGTTTTCTTTTTAAATAATATTGCCATATGGTGCATAAAACATACCCCTTGTTGTCTCTTCTAACCTGCTAATGTGTATTGATCTGTGCTCTTAGATAACAGTATGTGTCTTGCAATCGAACACAGAACCTGCTGTTGAGATATTAGTTAAAACACACACTGATGTAATTTAAAATCACTTATTTGTAGACAATGCATAGCGTAAGAAAATGGATGTAATGTTTAGTGTGTACATTTTACAGTAAATGCAGTCGACGTTTCGCAGACCACCAGTCATAGCATAGATATTTATTTAGGAACATTTTCCAAGAGATTTTGAATTGTTGGTGACGACTGCTCTGCAAACATTCATTGTAAAACAGTTGCTCTCAAGGGGGGGGGGGGGGCATGAATGTTTGTACAAAATGCCATGGCAATCTGTTCAGTAGTTATTAATAGATATTTCAATCTGGAGTAAAGTGGTGGACAGCCATCCCTAGCGACATGGTGGTCCAGTGGTTACCGGGAGGTAGAGCAGGCTAGAGCATATGTGTCAAGTCTCCTTGAGCAAGACATTGAACCCTAAGTTGCTAGCGATGGAGGCAGTCGCCATCGATGTGTGAATGAGAGAATGAGACCTGATCTGTAAAATGCTTTGGGAACCGTAAAGGTTGTAAAGCGCTATATAAGTGAAGTCCATTTACCATTTAGAGCGATGCTGCTTGTGTGGCTAAATACCAGGATTTGGCTGTCTACCATAGTTGGTACCAAAGACCAGCGAAAACCAGATTGAGAACCTGCTACTCACCAGTAAGTGCCAGGCTTCATAATCGCCCAAATGGATACACTCATTCATTCATTCTGTATTTTACATTCACACATGCACCAGAGAATTGAGTGGATACAAAGCACAACTGTGCCTTACCTATACTCATAGTACAGAGCTCCACAGTAGACCTATAAGACAGCTCTTTTCCTACTGCTGTAACAGCAGCAGTACTGTACATACCTCTTGATCCATCCTCTCCCATGCTGCATATGTTTTGAGTTTGGCATCTGAGTCTGGGCTGTCTAAGAAAAAAACGAGACCATTCAGAGATAAGAGAACACTCCTCTTTCTCTCTGTCAACATGTAAGTCTTAAGTGAAGCCGAGTGCTAGCTGGGATTCCTGTCTGGTATCCTGTCTGACATGAAAGGCTGCTCGCTGGGACTGAGGAAGGAGCTCAGAGAGAAGTATTCCCGCCGGACCCTCCGGCAGATGGAACAAGAACACCTTGAAGGATGGGAGTGTCGCCGAGCCCGAGTGCTCGCTTTCTCCCCCGCAGATGAAACGTAACGCGGGGCTGTCTCAAATCTCCGGCAATCTGCGGATGTGAGCGACACGGAGAGAGCACCTGGCTCTTCAAGGGAAGCAGCCGTTTGAGATGTGACAGAACGCCTTGTCAGATAGAATCACTGTAATGGAGAGATAATCCCACAGTCATCACTCAGAAAGGCATGTCTGCAGGGCATCTTGGAGGAATAACCAGGTATGCTTTGCAACATTTAGAAGGTAAACGTCACTGAAGCCGTTGTATTTATCACAGGCTAAAATCAAAACTGAGTGATACTGGGAGGAATTTGGATAAGAAAAAACTTTGAAAGCACTTTGAATTTTGGTTGAAGTAATGAGAGATTCATAGGTTCTAAATGTAGATCAATACGCAATGTTCTGTTGATACTCTCGGCTGGTGAATAGTCCCTGAGTGGAACAGGATTGGTCCTTGTAGGCCTGTCAGATGACAGAGACAAGCCAGACAGGAGAGTTGCAGCCACTGCTGTGTATGCAGAGATGTGCCTTTCGTCTCTTGTCACTCAAAGGCCCTTGGAGGAGTTTTGCTGCCCGGCCACCTTCCTTGACCTGTCACTCAGTCCTCTGACAGCTGGTAGGCCTCCCTCCTCCTCCCTATCCAGCACACCCCCCACCCCCACCCCCCTCTTTCACTCCTTCACCCTCCCGGTCTCTCCCAGTCCTCCTTCTCGGTCCCAGTGTGCGGATGGCGGTCTCATTTTCATGTGTCAGGCGCCCCCCGTCAGTGTGACAGCTCCCTGTCTGCCTGTCTCATTAGAAAAACAGCCAGCTTGGTCTGGGAAGCAGCAGGAGAGGCGATTGGCGTTCAGCTCTCCCCAACCCGGGAACTGTGAGATCAGCCCTGCTAACGCCAGTCAACCAGGTCATCATGTGGCTTGATCTAACATCCACACATCCACTGACCCGCGCGCCCAGATTTCAGCTGATACATGTACCCACACACGGATACGCGATCTTTGTCTTGCTTTTCCCAGTTTCATTGCATTTTCATTTCATGGACATAGTGTTTATGATAAATCCAACACAATTACAAAATGGAATCAACGAATGGCAAGGCAATGCTTTTATTAACATTGCTTCTGCTCTATCATCACCTTTCACTCATATTTGCCATCATCATTATTTGGCTTTTGACTCACGGGTCACACGACAAAGCTGACTACCTCTCCTTACAGCATGTGTGTGTTGTTTTTGCGTCTGTCATTTTGAATGTGTGTGTGTGATTTAGTGATCCTAATTTGTCCCCCCGCACGGTGTTTCAGTCGCGGCAGTATCTTCGGCAAACACTCCAGCAGGCCTGTGTGATCGTATCCCAGTTATCGTCTCTCAGGGGACGACTCTTGATAGAGGGAAACAAAGGTGTTTACTTTTTAGACCTGCATATCAAATGGCCTTGAAGGACAAAAAAAAAAAAACTTTAAAAAAAACTAAACATCAGACAGCTATGATTCCCACTCCTTTATTGTTTGTCCTTGAGTGTTAATTGTGCAACGTAGAGAGACATCCATTAGGCAGACTTGCGTTTGATGTTTTTTGATGCGAGACCTAGATGTGAGACGGTGAATAGTTAAATTCTAATTGCATGAGGAATTTGTATCGTTATAATTTGGGGAGGCTTTGTATTCCTCCCTTTTAATGAATGTAACATGGCCATCTAGGATAGGAAGGAGCAGAGATTTTGTGAGTTTATAATGAACTGTGAAAGGCTTTTGAATATGTATGAGGATGCGAGACCCTAGGCAAGATGTACACAAGCTCCCCTGATGGGTGTGAAGTTGATCATATCATTTCCTTCCAAAGAGCAAGCCTCATTTGGTACAGAGTTTAATCCAGGGCTCATTGTAACGTGGCGCAGCTTTGTAAGAAGTGGAGCACGAGGAAGAGTTGTGGCATGATGGGAGGAATTCGGTGCAATTGATTTCTGCCAGTGCTGCCTCAGAATCAAGAGTCGTCTCTCATACACTTCATCTAAAAATAAAAACAATTCAACAGTGCAACTGTTTAACTTGTTGAATTAAATCTCTGTCTTAGCCACTTTTGCTCTATTGTTCATAGGTTTTGCCTAAAAGAAAGGTATGAGGGTGGACTGCACACACAGACTGCACATTGAATTAATGTAATACATTTAAAATGAAAAAGAGGTCAAATTTGAGTAAGAACGTTTATAAGTTAGGCCTTCGTGTAGGTCGAATTCATGAGGCAATAAAAAGCTTTATCTGAGCAGGGAGGTTTTGGACGGAAGAATGGAAGAAGTTGAAAAAAGAAAGGGTGTGGACCAGGGTGTCTGTTTGAGTGTGTCTTCATGTATTTCGGTTCTACCGTTTTCACAAGGAAATCTGTTTCTCAGATTTGTCCAGAAACAGATGTTGGTGGACTGCTGAGGTGAAATAAGTTTACGTAACGTTAATGGCAAACCACTGCCAGCAATGTGGGACACAGTGTGCGAGGTAGACTGGTCCGATGCAGTCTGTACGACATCCGGGTGTTTTTGACTTACTGCATATTTTGGTTTTGTTTGCATACTGCATGCTGCATGCTACATTTTGGCCAAATCAGTACGTACTGCTAGTATAGTAGGCAGTTTTGAATACAGCCTTTGTTGAGGTTTGGGTTATGGTTCAGGTTAGGTTACAGTAATAAGGTGGCTAGGGGTTACATTTCACTTTAGAATTAAAGTTAGGTTGAGTGTTAAAGGTAAGTGAATAAAAGTATAATACAACTCCATGAGAATGTGCATGCTACATGTGTGTGTATGTGTGTGTGAGCACACTTCATAGTGCACCACTTGATCCCTGTCTCTCTTCATCTGCCTTAAATCGCGACACCTACCCGACGTGGCGGCCGCTGCTGAGCGCTCTAAGTGATGACCCTTCAACCTGGAACATTTCAATTTCAACCTGTGGCGGCTCCCTGGAGGATGATTTGAATGTTAAGTGCGCCCTCCAATCCAGGCGCCGTATGAAAATGTAATCAGAGCGCTATCATCTCCCCGGCAGAGAGTGGGGCTTGCTTGACTCTATGTGGCAGGCGTTGGGGCTGGCCTCATTTCCCCTGCCAGCAGGTGTCCTCTCTGGATATAATAGGCTTTACATGTGTAATTAACACATGGCACTGCTGCCTGCGCTGGCCATAGCCTTAGCCTTGCTCCTGTCACCATGACTTTGTTTCTTGTTCTTTTTCTCGATTTATTCCTCCACCCGTTCCTCTTCCTCTTCATTATGAAACATAATGGCTTCTGGGCCAACTCACGCTGCGGTGAAAGTGGGTGCAGTAGACAAAGACAACACCTTGACGAAGAAAGCCAAGCACTTGGTGATGCAGGCATGGATTGGTGGTGTACGGGGAGGTTTCTGCAGCGTGGGACATGGATGGACTTAACAGCTTGCTGTGTGGGCCGACTAATGCCTTAAAACCCCCCTCTCATGAAACCTGTAATTACCAGGGCTCCGTTAATCAAGAATGAAACAGAGGAGAAGCAGTGGGCTAATTGGGGCCGACGTGCTCTGTAATTAGAGTAATAGTCACACATTGGGATTTTATGAATGAATGACTTCGCCAGCTTTTTTTTACAGGGGTTCATTACATTGGTCAGAGCTACCAGCGCTATTTGCATGCATGCATGTATATAAAGGAGACAATATGTTACTGGTCATTTTTTTGTCCAAACAGCAGATTTTCTCTCCAGGCCTCCTGACTAGGCCAGTGTTAATTATGTCTGATGGGGGGAGGGACGTCCAATTATTTTTCTCTCCTTCTCTTTTTTGCCCCAAACCTTTTTTCACCCATGTGCTGCTAGCTGTCGGGGGGAAAGGAGGTAGATTTCTGTGTTTGTGGAGCTTCATTTGCAGAGTGTGGAAGGAATGCATCATTCGGTTTATCGTAAACACAAACTCTGACCTATTTCTGATAACGGCCCCGCAATGAGCTCAACTGATGAATAATTTTTCTGATGATTTGAGGAATAATTGAAGTTAATTCTTCCTGGTTTGGAGACACAAATGGTCTTTTTATTATACATTTTCTTTTTCTTGAAGACGATGTAGGATGTAGGTATCCTGCTTACACTAAGGTTGATAAATTGCACTTGGCAATTTGCAGTCCTGGAGGATAGCAATGGCTTGTTGTTTGAATTTTGAAGACTAACCCCTCAGAAAACGTGCGATAGAATAGCTTGCAGCGGTTGCAGTGTGCTTTATAGAACTAACTAACAAAATGTCGACTGACCATGTCTAAAGTCAAAAGCATTTAAAACTGGTCCGAATGGCCAAAATCAACTGCAGGGCAAAAACCCTGCTATCAGTCTCCTCCTGGCCGCCTCCCTGCTCTCTCTAAGAATTCTGGGCTTTTTTTGCATGTTGTTGTACTCTAGTCAGTTGTTCACATGAAAAGTGATGGAAGTGGCTGTGTGAGGAACAAAAAGAAATCAAGCTCGAGTTCAAATCCTGCCTACTTTCACACCTCCAGACAATTGCAAAATTGTTGGACGCAGCCCCTCTCAATTCTGTCACCGGAAGGTGGGTTTCAGACACTGTTAGACGATCTGACAAGCGCTTTGTTTGAAGCGTGCTGAGGCCTTGAAGATGTAATCACCAAATTGTCCTCACATCTAATGCGTTTAATCCAATGAAATTTGATCTTGTTGACAGCAGTCTCCGCTCACTCTCTGTAAATCATTAAGTTAATGCTAATGTAATCGGAGCATCCATCCATCCCATCCAAACGTTCAACCGGCGAAAGACGGACTTTTATTGTGAAGCAGTCATGAGACACACAATGTATTTGCCACTGTGGGCAGCGCTAACCGCGTTTGTTCAGCAAAAGTGGGAGTAACATGATGACGGTCATTCTGACAGCAGATCAATTTTGAATATTGCAGGGAGTAAGAGAAAGAAAAAGGAGCAGCCACAGTGAGCTGCGTACCTCCAATTCCTCAGCAAGGTAACCAACTCTTCTCTGTCCTGCTGGTGTGCGGAAAACGACATGCTTCCATGTTAAGTTTATCTTCTTCTGTCGTATTTCTGACAAAGAGTGACTGCTTACCCTAAAATCCTGCGACCTGTGTTCTTAAACCACACCACATGGTAAGCAGGGGTGTTGCCAAATCAACCAGGACTGAAATCTTAAGGATTATGACTTTGAGCAAACACTCGTGGATTTCCCTCTTTATGGACCATCAGCTCCATGTCTACAACTCATTATGTGTATTGTCATCTACCAAATTCTAGGTAGAGTTTTTCCTTTACATTCTTATGCATCATCTGGGAAGCTCCGCTCTGTTTCTTTAACGTCCACCATGACTAATTTCCTGTATAAGACGAGGAGGAGGTTTCTAGGATGTATGCTGCTCCCCATCTCTTATTCCCAGGACAATTTTGTTGACCACAGAGAAGAGAGAGCGTTGGCACCTCTCCCAAGTTTGGATGCTTCCCTGTCGAAAGGGGAAAGGCCACAGCAGTGATTTATGGAAGCCATCTGAAGATGCAGGTCCACTACCTGTGGCTGATATCTTCTCCTCTATCTCGCCTCTCATTACCTCATTTGTCATGGCGTGACGCATTGCAACGCTGTCCCCCATAAACCCACTTCAAAAGGGTGCCGGGTGGATCGACTTCCTCCCTGTCCTCTCCCATGATGGACTCAGATAGGAGCCATAATCCCAATGACACTGGCCCATTGATCTCCACAGGACTGGCTGACTGTAGACACAGGACCATGTATTTTGGTAGTAAAAGTCGACACACTAAAGAGTTACCAGTAGAATGACTCAGCTACAAAATAACTGAAGTGTGTGTATGTGTGTGTGTGTGTGTGTGTGTGTGTGCGTGTTGACTTTAGAAGAGGGTTTTTACTTCAGCAAAGGTTTCTAAGCAAAATCACAGTCTTATATTTACATTGTAATTTATAAAAGCTACATTGCCTTAAACTGATGAGAAGTCGAGAATATACATACAGTCAACATGTGAGGAAAGGCAAGAGGTTGATGAGAAGGGCACTGG
Organism: Enoplosus armatus; assembly: GCF_043641665.1. Classification (NCBI taxonomy): domain Eukaryota; kingdom Metazoa; phylum Chordata; class Actinopteri; order Centrarchiformes; family Enoplosidae; genus Enoplosus; species Enoplosus armatus. The sequence goes on along the minus strand of NC_092183.1, from coordinate 21,840,688 downwards.
ATTAGTTGTAGGTGACATGTGAGAATTTGTATGAGGTAGTAAAAGATAAGTAAGATACAGTGTAAAATAAATGTCTAATAAACATGCAGGCAGAAATGTATTTTCAGTAGAGGAAGGGGGGGCTGCCCCTGGTTACTTCAATGTTTAGAATAAACAATTGAAAGATGCATCACATTTTCTGTAGTTAAATCTAAAACTTGCGTGTCAACAAAATAAGAAAATGCTGGATTTACAGGCAAAAGCTCTCCAGGGAGCATGAAAACCAGTGTAAATTCTGAATAAATACACCTTTGGATATACAGATAACATGCAGCCTCAATCTCACAACTGGACACTTTTCCATATGGCCTATTTTTATTTGGTGAAGTGAAGAAATACCCGCTGATAACCACTAATTTGCTATAGCCAGTTATGTTTTAACTTCTAGCTGAGGTGACGGCACGCAGTTACGTCAAGATACTTAGGTGGAAAACCATGTACATGTTTATCCTTCAAATTTATTTGTCATACTTGAACTACTACAGAAAATACAAGTTATAGATACTGCGGATGTTGCAGAGAGAGAGAAATGTTGGCATTGAATATAATCTAGGGATGGTCTGGCGAACAGGTTTTACTACAAGGTGCTTTACAGATTCATTCCCAGCATGCAGTGTGTTACCCTCTGTCTGTCCTTACTGCAGGTCATCTGGAGCATTCCCCTGAGCTGTGTTTTAATGTGGACCCTCTTCTCTCGATCAGGGACATCTTCAAAGCTCTTATAATGACACGGTGCGCACACCTCTGCTTCCTGTTCCTACGTGGCCAACAAAACAACAGGGATCTTTCTCTTCACATCCGCCTCCAGAGCCCTCATCGCCTGGCACATCCAGTAATGGACAGGGCACCTCAATATGCCCCAGCCCCTCCTCCTGTACTCCCACAATCCCCTCTGTCTCGCCCTGTTTTCTCTTCTCCTCTCCATGCTCTCAGCAGTCAACATCCTCCATCAGGCTCAGACTATTATGACTTTCATCTTTGCCTCGTCATTTACTGGAGTGGCTTGTGCTATTTACACGTGGCTAGCTAGTGTTTTAGCTTTACTTCGAATGGACAAGCCGGACTCTTTATGTATCTGAGTGCTGTTGTGTACCCGCGGTTATACAACAGGACTTTGGCGGTGTATGCACTCTGCTGTTGGTTTAGCGGTACACTTATCAGTGCCACCTGCTCTTGGAGTAGCCTCTTAATTATCAGATCAAAGGCAGTGAAAAGGTGCTAAGTGGTTAGGAGCTGCCCCAGCACGCTACTGGCCTTTGATCCGCTCAGTCCCAGCCTCCCCGACAGCAGCCTGCCTTAAATTAAATATGGACAGACATCTCTCTTTGAGTTCGGCCCTCTTTCCCTCATAAGCTGTTGCATTTTTTTGTACATTGCATTCTGTTTGATGTGAGTGACTGCTTAGCCTGACAATGGACGGCAGTGTGCTTAAAAAGGAGTGGCTGGCTAATCGAGGGCCGGAGTCTCCTGCTGAGTTACCTGGAAAGGTCTCGGTTCTCTCTGGACCAATCAAGCAGGCTGTTAAGAGTCGCCTATAATAAGACTGTGTGTGTATGTGTTTCCCCCCCGTATGTTTGATGTATTATTTGTGTGCTGATTTATCTGATGTTAGAGTAAACACCAGACCTCGTGTCCTGGGCTGCAGACGCTGAACACTGTCTCCTGTACGTGAGTGCTGGATCTGGTCTGGTCTGGCCCCGGACTGTCCCGCCACCTCTGTCTTGCATTAGACCAAAGACTGTTTACGAGTGCGGAGGGCAGACTTAGCTGAAACAGTTGAGGTCTTGTGTCACCAGATGTTTTATAGGGCGGGCGGCATGGAGGAGGCAGGCAGTAAGCAAGGAGGCAGAGGGGGGCCGGCGCTGGCTGGGCCGGCAGTCAGGTGCTCTGGGTGCCCTTTTATGGGCCAGTCCACTAATGAAAGTGGGGTTCTGGGACCACTGTGGAACATCAGAGGCCACTCCACCCCACCAGACCCCCACTTCCATCTACACAGGAATGTCATAAAGCTTTAAAAGACCCCCCCCCCCCCCCCCCCTTTCATTATTCACATCCGCCTCCCCTTTCACTTCGCTGTCCTGTCCGCTGATTAATTGGTTTCCATTTGTTGTCCTGTTTTCAGGTGGCTGCTGAAGTGTCGCCTTCACTTCACTGGGGTCCCACAGGATGGGAGCATGTCATTATTAGACAGATGAGGTGCAAGATGTCCCCTGGAGGAACTGCAGTCAGAGTCGTGTGATAGCGTAGCATAGCATATGGAAAGCGTGGAGTCACATATGGAACAGATAAAGGGAGTGTTTCTGTGGTCAACTGTGATATTGACACTTCCGAGACCTGCTGGTGTAAAGTTGCCACCAAAAGGATCTTGACACACTCAATCTCTGCTGTTCTGCTTCTATCTACCCATAAATCCATTCGTTCGTGGCTGAATCCAAATGTTCATATGTGGTACTTGTGTAAGGTACCGTACTGTATAAGGACTTGTGGTTTGTACCCTCATGGACTTTTGTCATACATGCTGTGATGTGTCTGTAGTCATCATTTCTTTGAGGCCTTGGGCCACGAGGGGAGAAAATGCTCTCTGAGGTGGGATTTAACACCTCGATCATTGTTTTGGATAAGACCAATGGCGAGATCTTGACCTTCTATCTTAATTTTTCTCGAAACAAGTCATAATTTTTCTGTTTCTGCTGGGGTACCCTGCCAATTGAGTGGAACTCCAACTGAACACATTGGTGGTAAAGTTGTTTTCATCAAGTTGAGTCGAAAGTCACCAGTTGGCAAGTCATGAGACTCAAGTCCACACCTCTTGTAGATTGCCACAGTGACAAGCAGAAGTGCACTTGAGACCCCTTGCAGACTTGATGAATTATGGATTTCACGAGGCACTCAGGACCTCGCAGGTACGTACACGGCTGTAAAGTCCACAATTCAGCTAGTACGGGGAAGTCCAAACAAATGGATTCAGTCCATCCATCTACTCTCCCAATGTTTGTGCCGATCCCCACTTCCTACTGACCCACCACTCCCAGCTTCCTCTCCTCAACCCTGTCTTGCTGAGCAGCTTTGAACTCCAGCATGTCTCACATGCCTCCTTGCTCCCACACATTTCAGCCCCATGCATCACAGCAGCTTAACTCCTATGTAAATCAGCAGGTCGAGAAGTACTTCCTCTGCCAGGTGCAGCCAGCACTGGCTGACTGAGGAAAAGAGGGCATGTGGTGAAAGAGAGAGAGGGAATGTATATGCGTGCATATGTGTATTTGCTCCCCTTCCTCATGGGAGCACAGTTACTGCGATCGCCCCCCGCCCCCCCGGCAGGCATTCACAGGATCTGACTGGATTACACCCTGAGCTCTGCTCGCACGTTTTAGCCACAGTACATGCATGAGTGAAAGAAGACGGAGAAAACAACAAGGGGGGAGATCAGGGGGAGGAGGGGCAGAAAGAGGAGGGGGAGGAGGCTGTTGGGCTAAAGAGGGACTGTGTGCTGGGTAGCGGTGTGGAATAATGTCCCTGTTTACTTTCTGGGCTGTTGTCGTGTTAAACAGCAGTGAGCCAGGCGGCGCTGGATGCTGGGAGGGGAGAGGACTAGTGGAGGGGTGGGGTGGGGGTAGCAGCTGATCTACGGCATGTCTGTATCAGTTGCGGGGAGTGGGGGGGTCTTGATAGATACGGAACAGAGAGAGGAGAAGAGGGCAAGGATGGGGTTGCAGAGGAGGCAGGCGTAAGGATGAGAAGGGAAATGTAAAAAGAGGACACAGAGTGTTTTACAAGGTCAAGTTTATTGTTAGAAAGGCGAGCCTGCATTCATGTATGTCATAAGATTCATGTAAAAAGTCGGTTCTTTTTCTCAGTGTGCCTAAACAAATACTAGTGTCAGATATATGCTTTTGATATTCCCCTTAACAACAAAGCTCAATGACCAGCTCGCAGCAGTAAGGTACTGGAGTTGATTAAAATCATCCAGCAGAACAAATATCTGTCTGTATTACATGTCATTTCGCAGACCTTGAGCTCATAATGGAACAGTTAGGGGACAGTCTGAGTATTATGTATTGTAGACAGAGTGCAACTTCTAAAGTTTGCTTCTACTCCGTACCCAGAATTCTGTTATATTGAGTGATGTGTGTGTGTGTGTGTCATTCATGAACGTGAAGTGAATTTCATAGGTGGCATTATGTGTGTGTTGCAGCGATGACGGTTTTTTGGAGGCAAAGTTTATGATACTTGCGCGTTTTGTTCAGCAAGATAATCTTCGCTAATGAACACCATGTTTACAATCTTTGAAGCATTAATGGAGTAAAGTAAAACGCTAAAGTTAGGCTATAAACGAACTACACCACGGTCGCATTACTTCAACGTTACCACCACTAAGCTTCACTTTTAAGAGAATATAGATAGATATAGATATAGAGTATAAACACAAGGAGGCTGTAAAGGCGGACTAGTGAGTAGATGACTTTCCGTGTTCGGCGTGAAGACGTTCAATGTCCGCGACAACCACTGTAGTCTCATTTAGCCACTTGTTAGCAACCACCTTTTTTAAGACATGTAAAACCCTCAAAATTCACGAGTGGGGTATCCACTGACATATTTTATGTCTTAGAACAAAACGTGAAAATCTCTTAAGCTTGTGTTAACCACAGACCTTATTTCAGGCAACCAACCAAAAACCCATTCAAAAATCTACAGACGAAACTTGACTGAAGTTTCAGGCCTGATTTACACCTTGATGGGACATACTTGTTTTGAACATCCATTCGCATCTATCCATCCACGTAATAAAATAATAAAAGGTCACAATAAAAATGTATGGGAGTTTGTATTCCTTTGAATTTTACCCTCATTTTGTATTAAATGCATATAATAGTTCTCTGCAGTGCAGAAAATAAAGTATGTTTTTTATCTGAGGTATATGATCTGAAATCATGCAGAAACACTGACCAACATGAGCTGGTGAAATACCAGACAACTCCATTAGTATGGCGTCATAGGAGTTAATGTGTCCCATGAATTTCTACATGTTTCTTTTGCAGAGGCTTGATGAGAGTCTTCTGATATTTTATCCAATGGAAAGAAAGAAATTGCTTGCATAAAATATGTTTTATTAAAAGCTTTACTCAAGCATGTGGTTTTAGAAACCTGCAGTAGATCAGTTGCATGGTCTGTACTACCACATGCAGGTTCACAGGATAACTTTACTTTCTCTGTGTTCCCACATATCTTACATCTTCTTCTGTCTAACCTAGCTCTGCTTCTGCCCCCCCCACCCCCTCCCATCTCTTGCCCCAGCACTGGCCTGTGTAAGTGCGCTCAGGGATGTGGGGGGGGGGGGCTGAGGGAGGGGCAGAAGGGAGTGGGTCAGCAGCTCTGGGTCGGTCATGCGAGAGTAGCCAGAGTGCTTGTGGTCATTATAAGAGCAAAGTCTCAACGTTGCCACACCAATTAGTTTTGACCCAGAAGGAACAGTCTGTAGACCGGGGACAGGCATCGCTCCATCCACAGCAGATTCAGATGGACACACACACACACACACACACACACACACACACACAGGCTAGCTTGCACGTAGAGCATCAGTTCCATTTGTACTGCAGTAAGTGGACATCACTGGCTCTCTCCCTCTCTTGCCCCACATTCTGTTCACATTCTCTGCATATTTCCATCTTGGCACTGAACTTTTCGGCTCAGGTGCTTCCTGACAGACAAGGGCGTGTCTTGAATGACAGCCGTTATATCAATCTGGGAGAGCATGTTGAAGGGAGGACCTTCGCAGGAAGTGGAATCAGACTTGTTTAGAGTCAGAATCGTCAACATAGAGGGATGAAAAGTTACCAAAATTGTGTCTAATGTGTGCAAAATGCCATGTGGCATTTATATACCATCTCTGCTTGTTCATGTAATTGGCCATCGTGAAGTCAACGTCATATGACACACAGCAATTTTGAATGTCTGTGTTTAGGCTTAGGACAAACTATAGAAAGACTAAAACCCTTGATTTTGGGTTTATTTTGATAAACAAGACAAACTGGTTTTGCTATACGTGAAGTCGAAGTCAATAGCATTTTGAAACGCATTGTGATTGAATTCATGGTAATTCTCAACATAATATGGAAGGCACTGGCTGCTGTGATCACTGTAGAAAGACAGTGTGCACTCACAGCAAAAACCTCCCCCACATCAAGACATTTGTCTGAAGACGTACATTAAGAATATTTAAAACACGTTTCCATCTTTTTTTTTCAAGATGCAGACTCAAATCTAAAAATAAATCCTGAAACAAGTTGACTTCTCATGGAAATAGTTTAAAACATTCTCAATGTAATGCCAAATCTTTTCTTCTTTTCTTCGTAATTTTTATAATGTCTCAGGAAAATGTTCACATTCCCAACAGCCTCATCTTTTCATTATGCCTTTGCAGTTCCTGCATTACGTTACCCTCTCGCGAGCTTGCTAAATTGTTATGTCCATGGTATTCTCACGACTTACCACTTGAACGGCAAGCATATTGTGTACACGACTTCCCATGTGGGCGGCATGGTGGCGCAATGGTTAGCACTGTCATACGGGAGGTAGAGCAGGGCAGATCAGGTGAAGTAACCTATATAAAATGGAGTAAACCAGATATATTAAAGTATCATCCGGTTTACGTTAATTTCTATCTTATTTTTACAGTTTTGCCCATCTTTTATTTTAGTTATTATAGCATTGTACTCACCAAAGTAATTGCTGAGGCCTGGGAACATGCCGACATCACTACATCGAATACCACGTGTCTGGAAACACAAGACAACTGTTTGACCCCCTAAGTACAGCAGTGGGTCTCACATTGGACAGTCTGGGACATCATTTTACAGTTTTGTCTTTGTCTTGACTAACCTGAGAGTTTGTTTCCAACCTGTTTCCTGCGTTGTTTGTCCCCCTTTTCCTCTCCTGTCGTCTCCAGCTCTGTCCAGGTGTGCTACCTATCTCATTGCTCAGTGAGGTGCACCTGGCCTGGGAATGAAAAAGCTCCTGTGCCAGCATCAGAAGAGATACTTCTGCTGGTCTTGCTGCTTCTCAGCCTGGGGATTTTGTGTTGCTTGTGTTGTTTTGACTCTGTGTCTTTTGGTAGCCTTGATTTAGTGTCTTGGTTGCATGGACTTGGTTGTTTTAAAGGTGTTCCTCTGTGGTTGATTTGGGCAAGTGATGGGAGTGTTGTTCGCCCCATAGGGCCACCCTTGGGTGGGGCGTTACACTTGCCCTGTCTGAATTCTTTTTAGCGGTCACCTTGTTACCAGACCTCAGCCATTACAATCTTACTGATCTTACTGTTACTGATAGGAAATGTTGTAATAAACCAGAGTGATCCTTTTAATCAGGTTTGCTCACTCGGTGTATGCTGACATACAAAACATTGACCCAAAACCAGATTCCATGTGTGTGCCTGCATGTAAATTCTCTGCGTCCCTCCTGGCTGCCAACTCGGCCCAGGCAGACTCCTCTCTGATTTGTTAAGGTAATGATCTAATCTGCGGCCATTAGGGAGAGCAGCCTTTAGTGTTTAATGTGTGGCCAGGTGGTCCACCTGCCAAGCTCCACAAATTAAAGGGCCCGGGCTCGGCAGTAATGAGTAATGAGCTGTATTTAAAAGCTGCCATACCTGAGCCCGCTCGGCCAGGCCTCAATATGGCCAGGTTCAAATGAGCAACTTGACTGCTTTTTCAAGTCCCCAGATGCTCAGACGAGCTCAGACGACTGTGCACAGTGCAGCTACACACACACGCTAAGGAACACACGAGAACAAATACCACTCCCGTTAGAGGTCCGTGGACACCCTACATTTTAGACTATTTGGTTACTATTCAATAAGAGGAAATGTAAGAAAAGACTGACCTGGGTACAGGTGAACCCAAAAAAAATATATTGGTTACTTTTCAATCAGTTGGTCTGGATGAAGATCATAATCAAAATCATTCAGATTTATCAGTCGATCCAAATTTTAGATGTTCAAATGTCCAGTTTTTCTGAGCACATCAAGGACTTCTCTCCATAGCTCTAAAGTCACATGACAACTGGGCAATGGATTAAGAATCCCCGATATGAGTATGAGCTCCAACAACAGATTGTTCATCATTTATATAGACTGATGTGACATGAGAAGAGTCTGTCAAAGCTTAAAATTGACACATTCACTTTGATTTTGTGGTATATTAAACTGATATAACTTCCTTTGTGCACAAGAGAGGATAATTAAAGCTGCAGTAGGCAATATCATATTGAATATATATAAATTTTGGGTTGAAATAACAAATTTTGACCATTGCATGTCGCTAATATCTAATAGAAAGGCTAATTTAAACTGGACCAGGTCTGAGTCAAACAACCAACCAAATTAGTTATTTCAACCAAAATTATAAATCAATAATATTGCCTACAGCAGCTTCAAGTGATACATTTATTACAGTGATCTTAATAAGGCAGAACAAGATGTGTATCTAATCTCTCACTCTCTCTTTTTTTTGCTTTATTACTGTAATTTGACATCAGCATCTAATGACAACATCATATTTACGTAAGGCTTTAGTGTCCCACAAAAACAAAAAAGAATGCAAAGATCACAGCAATACAAAAACTACTACAGTTACCACAAGAGAGTTATCTGGTACCCAACAACTGGTGAGCAATTCAAAAACTCAGACATTATGCTCAGTGAGTACCAACTACTCAAGTGTGTGTACACTCAATCAGAAATGCACACACACACACACACGCACAATAATCCTGAAGTGAGGGCGGCCGGTGGCCATCAGTGTCTGTGACAGGGGGTGGGGTGAATGCATGTGCCATGTCACATCATATTCACACACCACACGCACACACACACACACTATCTATCTATTAGTAACTTAAAATACATACATATAATACATATAAAGAGTAAATGTCCTCGCTAAAGTACTATTCAAACCATCCATCTATGTTTAGTTTATTTTGTTACTACAGTCAGTTAGGTCAAAAATGACATGTAAATTAGGTGCCTTCCTAATTTTTCTTTTCTTCCATTGTTCTTTCATTTGTAGTGCGTAACAAGTTTGTACTCCATACCATGTGAAAATTGTCTCGAGTCGATAAAAAAGGGAAATCTGAGAAAAAGGAGTAATGGAAAAAGAAGCTAATAACATTGGGACTCATGGGGGTGACATGATATACAGTTGGGGTAGATTTCTGCTATATAGATTTCTGATATTTTGCTATTCTCCATTATTTTGTTTTAATAGAATACTAAAAATAAATTCTGAAATCCATCAGGATTCCCATCTGATACATTTTTAGCTCTGTCAAAACACAACACACAACAGGCTCCAGTCGCATCCACGTGATGTTTGACACATCCGCAACTGCTGCTGTCATGGAAATATTGATGCCCAAAAAGTTGGGTTCCACGGGCCAGAACGAGGCTGAGAAAGGAAAGGCTGAATAGAGCACCTGCACGACAACAGCTTCCTGCATACATACATATAGTAATTCAATTTGCAACTCCACCAATCTGCGGTGTCAGTGTCAGTACCTTGGATCTACAAACAGTTACATGCTAAATTATAACTACTGTACTTCTACTGGATTTCAGTACATTTCTAGTCTGTTTGAAAACTAATTAGATACTTGACAGCAGTTCTGATTGCTGGCTCCGTGTCTGGGTCAGCCCGTCCGCCCATCCAGGCTCCTCATCGGAGCTGATTGACCTCTACTTCGATTTCATGCATGCGTGGCGTGGAGAGCTGTCATTAAGCAATGTGATTGGAATATTCAGATGACTGTTTTAATTGAAGAGAACAAGTGTTCACACATGGCGGGGCTGGCGGTGTTGTCAAGCGCCTGAGGCAGAGTCCCTGGGCGGCCCCAGACCCATCTGATCACGGCTCAGTGGAGACCGCGAGCCCACCAACACTACGGCACAACCCTGGCTGCTTTTAATGCCCCCAGGCTTCCATCGCATCCACATCACACTGCACACGCACACACACACACACACACACACACACACAGGCCTTTTCTGCACAGGAGAGGAAGGGAAGAGGGAGGGGGGACAGGAGGAGAGCGGACACGGGAGAGGTGGAGGGAAGAGAATGAATGAGGTGAGTGACAGCATCATTTGAGGCAGTAAACACGTTAACATGCACAACAAATGGGATTTAAACAATGTGAGTGAGACGTGTAAACACAAAGTGAACATGCGTCGGTCGGCGCGAGCAGTGGAACAACGGTAACACGCATTTCACTGGCATTCATAAACATCATGTCGAGTCAGCACAAGTGAATTAGAGGAACGCATACATGCATGACGCTTTGCTCTGCATGTGAATGAGTGGAATATAATAGGCTTCAATTTGAACTTTGAAATTTTCAATTTATTATATTTATGGTGATCTACCTATATAGCATTTCTAACAATTGGATATGCTGCACACATTTCTGTTATTTCTAATTCACAACCTTATTGGAACATTTAGTTTAATTGATCTAGACATGAGACTTATATATCTTACATCTTCAACTGCACACACACATACACACAAATAAACAAAACAATACAGCATTTAAACACTTATAGACTGAAAAATAGATAACAAAAATCAATGATTTGTCCCAGTAACACTGTCTTTTTCTGCCTTACCTGTTGGCTGGTCTCCAATTGCATCCATGTGTATTTGAATAATAATATTACAGCATTGTTAACTGTGAATCAAAATATAAAATAAAATGTTCTTTTCTCCAAGAATCATGCACCAGGGGTTTGAAATGTTGTTTCTGGACCGGAGTGGGGTCTGCAAACCTTCCAGTCAGGCTGCGTATGGCTCCAACAACCCCCCCCCCCCATATGAGAAAAGAAAGACTGAAGACTGAAAGTCGGGCAAAGAAAGCGCAGGCCGGAACTTACCGAAGCTTAATATTGCTAACACAGTACAATGGTAAAGGTTGAACTTCCATAAGCACGTGACCATTTTTTATCAACTCTTCTCTCATGACAAACAGCCCCCCCCCCCCCCCCCCATAGAAAAAATATAAAATGCAACGTTATAAGATCAAATGAAAACATGAAGTTCGAACAGTATTCCATATACAGTACAATTTGTCAGCTTTGACAGTCAAAAATAGCAGATATATGAATATATTGGCTTGTCAGTACAGTTTTTGTCACTTCCCAGGTACGTACAGCCAGAGAGGTGGAAAACTGATAGACATTACCTCCCTGTTTTATGGAAGTTTTTTTTTTGTTTTGTTTTGTTTTTTTACCATAAGGCAAGTCTAACGTTAAATCGTCAAATTTAGCATGAAAGCGTCTTGGCAGCGCTGCGGTCTGCTTTATCTGTCTCTTCAGGAAGAATCTGAAATATCCTCTCCGCTGTCTTGTACGTGGATTAAGAGAATGGATGTGCATGCTCTTATTGTGCATGGAATTATTCTTACACCAAGGCTTGTTGGTTGCCAGGATCACTATGGAGAACGAAATACCTGAGTGATACTGGGGTCCGCTAGCCCTTCACCCCCTCACGCCTGGTCCTCTTACCGTGCTCAGGCACCTCCTGTCCTACCCAGATCACCCACTCCTCATCCACATTAATTGGCTGTCAAAAATGTGCTGAATTAACGGATTAATGAGCGTGGATTTGAATCCTAAGTTTGGCAAGGGGGGGGGGGGATGTTTCCCTGCCGTGGCGCAGGCTCCCCCTGCCTCCCCTCTCGTGTGCGCAGGCCTGTTACAGATATGCATCCAGGACATTTGAGCGGATTGCATTTCATTAGTTTGATTTGAGCGGACAGCACTAAGCTGCTGAGGGCTCTGCGCTGACAGCTAATTACAGGAATCAGCCTTGTCCACTGATAGAGAACAATGGGCTGGGATGAGCCCGCCTCGCCAGGGGGACCGGCCCTGCACACAGCCCCAGCATTTGGCTCCCGTATAGTCCCCAGTATGGAGAAACATTACTTGTGTTAAAGGATATGGGAAGCCTAATTGAGTGCTACCTTCCTCCTCAGCTCCCAACTCTATTTTGAGACAGAAACAGAAAGAATGATAGAGAGATAGGAAAAGTGGCCCTCCTGGCAAGCTGAAGTGCCCCCCCCCCCCCATCCCACCTACACACACACACACACACACACACACACACCTCCCCACCAACTACACCCCTCCCTCCCCACCCATTCCCACTGTTACCCTCCAAACCGCCGCGTCCTTAATCTTTTCGCCCAGGCCGGCCGGCCGTCCGGCTGCGTGCATGGGTCTGTCCGCTTCCATAACTCCGTCCGTCTTTAAATCATCAACATTAAAACATGCCGCTCACTCATGTGAACACTTTCCCCCTTAAAAGAGAATTAAATGGATTAGCGCAAACGTCAGTAAATTTAGCGGTGCATTACCCTTGCAACATTCCAAATGGCAGATCGCAGTCAGACAACTGGATTAGCTGAGTTCCTGCTCCCCGCCCGCCGTAATCTTTTGTCAGGAATCATGTTTTTCCTCTCTCTCTCTCTCTCTTTCTCTCTGTTCTTCCGCCGACCATGCAAAGAAGTTTTCTTTTATTTTTCCGTCTCTAATGATCAACTTTGTTTGCAAAGCCGAGCAAAACTACTTTGGGTCTTCTGTGTTCTTTTAAGCCACAGTCGTGGGGGTGGAGGCAATTTTCGATAGGGTCTCTGTCTAGTGTGTGCTCCTCCGTCTCGTTTGGGAGGCATTGATATGGCCAGTGGCTAGTGGCCAGGTGCGCTGACACAGACTATTATTTTGGGAGCGAGTAGCACCATCTCTCAGCTTTTTGTGCCATTTTCAGGTCAGGCCTTTAGGTCATTTTCCCCTACAGATTCTACCAGTCTATTTTCTGGTCGGCTGATGGAAGGTAATGACTGAGAGGCTGATGGTGGTGCTGGCTGTGCCTGCATGTGACCATGTCATCTCAGCTCAGTGACAGGGCCTGCGGTGGCCGGCGTCTGCCAGGGGAGCGCCAAGGAACAGGCAGAGCCCAACGCCTGGTCCGGGGGGTCAATGTGAGGTGGCCCCTGCGCTGACTGACAGGACACCGAGGTTTGTTAGGGAGATTTGTCCCCGCCGCGGATCTCCTGTCGGCCCGGTTGTGGCACTCGTGTCAATTTGCACCCCACGCACGTCGCCAGTCTAGCTGACAGGTGAGCGGTGGTATGGCGTCCTGTCCGCCTAATTGTACCCCGCAGTCCTGCCTATGTGTGGGTGCAGAGAGGATGGCTGAGGCCCGGGCCTGTTAGCGCCCTGCTTGCCCTGGCGGCCAGGCCCAGAGCAGCCTCCTCAGCATGGGAGTAATCCAAGGTGAGGGCCTGTCGCTCTGTCAGCTGGTTGTCTACCGGCTGCAGAGAATGATGGACACAACACACAGATATGTATTCTGAGCCTGCCGTCTGCACGCGGCGGCGTGCACAGCGAGAAAACACAAACACCCACTCAGGACGCATGCAAACAATAAATCAAACTACATTTACATGAAATCCAGGGTAAGGTGGAAGATACACATGCATTTATGTCATGCATGCTGTATTCTTTAGGGAATCCGAGGCCTTCAGTGTGGGGGTGGGGGGTGGGTTGTAATTGTCAAATTGTCCATCTTTGAATTCCCCAAAGAACTTTGTATGTAAATATGTTGAACACAATTCTTAAGCAATTCCCATTTTTTGTTTCCCAGCTACGATACATGATAAATGGCCAAGAATTAATGTCACAAGACTCAAAATACAGCCATTCTTCACACAATACACACTTTTGTCATGTAAGCTGTCTCCCTGAATACTTGAAAAAATGATCCGACGTGTGACAAACAAACAGCAAATGAAACCCTCCTCATGAATGTGCTTGTTTCCTCCCGCCGTTATTTTTTTGTTTTTCAAAAATGAATCGATGATGTTGGCTTGTTTGATGAACAGTGTGAAGAAGGTGTGTGAGGCGCGTGCGTGTGTGTTTGTGGGGGAGGGCGTGTGTGTGTGTGGGGCGGGGGTTGGTGGGGGGGATAGTCGGGGAGGTGTGCCATTTCCTGGCTCATGAAGGCCTCTGTGCCAGCTGCGTGGGGCTGGTGCTGCTTCCTGGGGGCAGATGCCTGCAGTGCTGCGTCCATGATCCCAGCTCTGTTCCTGCACCAGCCCCTGCAGTCTGCTTCACGCCCCGGGGGGGTTGAAGGTGGTGGTGGTGGTGGTGGTGGGGGGCGGTTTAACACACACACACACACATAAAGACATACACCCCTCAAATGCTTGTGCACGCACAATCACACAGAGTACATATGACTGGAAGTGCAAATACGCACACTCTCTCTCACACACACACATACACACACACACACACACACACACCTCCTAGGCTCTGGAGCATTAATTAGGCAGCCTACAAGTCTGCCACACCATGGTATACCTCCATCGCACGCTGGAAAACAGGCAGAGAGAGGACGAAAAGCACAATTCAACACATACACTCACACACACAGACGTGCGCGCTGCAGAATTCGGAGGAACTGGGAGGGGCGGCCGGAGCCCCGACAACAGAGAGACGAAGAAAAGAAGAGATTCCAGTCGCTTTCTTGCCTCTGAACATCAGCTCCTCCTCGCCTTCAACCGGCTCAGCCATCGCTTTCATCACCCATTCCCTCTGTCTCCCCTCTCCTCTCCAGGCGCGTTGTTACTGACACCACACTGGCACCCAGAGGGCCCGGCGGGTACTGCAACCTCTCCGCCAGATCCCCCCCCCCCCCCCCTCACACACACACACCACCACCATCAAGTCTATAAATAGGCTCTAATTAACCACAGCACTGTACCTTTGGAGTGTTTGTTGTCTTGTATCTATAGAAGTTGCTCCTCTCTGGGACTGAAGGAGGGCTGAAGGTCTCTTTGCATTTTGATAATAACACACAGATGTAAACTGGTGTTCGGCCTACGTTTGAAAACGGCATGCAGGCACACAAGTGAAGACGTGAACTAACCAGGGTCAGTTCTCATTCAAGAACCTCTCTAACTTTTTCAGTGATGGAGGTCCCTTTCTGACCATGATAATTGTTTATTATTCTTTTTTGGTTTGTTTGAGGATTGAGGATTTCACTTGACAGTCTTTAAACCCCGCAGTGAAACCTGCCTGATTCTGTGTTAAGGAAAATAATTTCAGAAATCAGGATTTCGGTCCCATGTTGGACGTTCAGGTTTTTTCCGCCCTGAGAACAAGAATATGGCCACAAAAAAATCAGCAACTAACTGACTGCATTTAAAAAATATCAGTATTTCTCAAGCCAGGACTATTTTTTTGACTCATGTGACTGCTAACGATTACACTTTGCCTGAAACTGGCACAGGACGAGTTTGGGAAAGTATGCCTTACCTTCTTATTTCCTATTAAATTTTCTATTTATTTGATATAATGCACTTTATTTACTCAATATGTATTACATACAAAGAGGGATCCCTCCTCTACTGCTCTTCCAGTATTTTCTCCCATAATTATTTTCCTGTTAAATGGTTTCTTTATGCAGTTTTTCCTTATTAAAATTGAGTGATAAGAACAATATTTGTTCAACGGAGGGGGAGGCGTTTATATTAATAAAACTGACTTGACGTGGCCTCAAATTGTCATACTCCAAGATATAGATTTTTGAATAGTGTAACAAGTAATAATAAGTAGCAATAAGTAATCAGGTCAGGTAATAATCTACTTTTATTGTCGCCATGCTGTGAAGATGCGGCTGAAAGCACAGATTGATTGGAAAAGTCGGCCCTGCTCTCTGACGACAATGAAAATGGACGCTGATGATGGATGGACTGGATTCAAGAAAGTCCCTGCAGGTTGATTCTCAGAGTGTGGTAAAATAACCGTGAAAGCGTTCAAACGTCTGATATACCGTGATGTGGTTTGGAAAACGGTCTGTAAAGGATATAAAATGTGTTGGACTAGAACATCCAAAAACATCCTGAGCTGAATCACAGTGTGCTTCTTGTGTCACATTTAGGAATATGCTTTCTTTCAAAGAATGGGCCGCCATCTCGAGGACTCTTAATTGATGAAATCAATGGGAAGAGAACAGGATTAGACTGCTGACTGGTGTGGACGCCGCACAGTTAACACCCTCCCTCTCTGTGCGATGGGGCCGGCTGCGGAGGGCTGTGGCAGCTGTCTGAGCGCGTGTTTTGCCCATATGGGGCAGAAATGCTCATGGTGCACTGATTTCCGATAGGTCTTCACCTCCTCTGCTGCTCATGGCCTGCGGCTCCTTCCTCCTCCTTCTCCTCCTCCTCCTCCTCCTCCTCCTCTGCGCTCAATCAATTGACTGACGCCGCTGACCAGCTCCCACAGCACGCTGCCGGGGGAGGGAAGTTATTGGAGTCGTGTGTGGGTGTGTGCGTGTGTGTGTCTGTGTTGGATACCTCCAGTGGAGTTGCACATGCAGCAATGTTTGAATAATCTGCAAAGTAATCTGCAGAAATCCAAATTTCTGTGGTGGATGTGTTCAAATATGCATTTCTGAAGATATTACTTTCATTTATTTTGAAAAATGTAGACAATTAAGTACAGGCAGGGGTTATAGCACAGCGATTTAATTCTTTTTTTCCATCACAGGGATGTAAAGTTACTGTAATCACTTTATAATGTTACTTCAATTACATTATAATTTGACTCAATTCTTTCTATCAAGGTGAGTAGTGTTGCTAAATGTGCTTTTTTAAAACGTTAACAGGTGTAACGACGTAAATCCAACACCAATTCAATTTGTTTGGGATTCAGTGTGTGGGCAAAATACTGTGAGCGGAGGCGAGTAATGTGACGCGCATGACATGCATCAGCTGGATGAGGGTTCCCAAAGGTTCAGAGAGTCAATAAACGTACATATTTACCCCACAGTCACTGGGAAAAACCCAGTAAAAAATGAAAGTCACTAAATCTACAGCTGCTCGCAAAAGTTGCCAAATAGCAAGCTGTAGCATGTAGCAAACAATTCCACCAGCCCGTCGTGCATAAACAGCTTCCAGAATTGATGTTCGAAATAATAATAAGCGCGCTAAAATCCCCACTGTGCACAGATAGTAGAAAGCTGTTGATTTGATTCGGGGGGGGTTTAATGCATCTACAAAACACACCAGATTCAAGGAACGTTGTGTTTAAGTGAAAAATAGTCCAACAGAAAACATGTAACATAAAATGAATTAATAAAAATTGTAACAATGCATCATATTTGGTATGACAGGACTGTAATATGTTTAATTTAATTGTACTTGAGTACAGCATTTGAGTCAATGTATTCAATTACTCGCCACCACTGGATGCAGCTGTTCTTCCTGCAGAACTACTAAAAGGGTTTTTACAAGATGTTTTAGTTGAGCAGGCAAGAGCTAGTAGGTCCTGTTCCAACAGGAGGAAATACCTCTATGTGATTATTATTTACATACTTAAACATACATGTGTACATAGTGTATACAGGCGGTTTCAGGTTGTTTACTACTCCATCATTGCTGCAGAGACTTAATTATGAGGGTTAATGCAAAGATTACTTGATGCTGCCAGAAAATGAACCCAGTCCAGATCAAATATCTCCAGAACAATTTAAGGATCAGTTTTCACTTCCCCCACAACCACAGCTGTGATTCCAAAACCTTTATGGGGAAAAAAAGAAACACACTGCCGGTTTGTTCAACTGTTTTTCTGTTGTGAGACTTCACCTCTGAGACAGGGGAGGTGTAGATACCAGGTGTGTGATAGAGAGTACCCGTCCTCTGGGAACGTAAGGTGCCTGCTGTCATGGCCACCAGCACAGGTGTGTGTGTGTGTGTGTGTGTGTGTGTGTGTGTGTGTGGCCACCACCCAAGGGAGCTGGTCAGCTGTTGTTTCGTGCAGGAGATTACACAGCTTAATCAGGCAGCCAGATCAGGTGCAGCTGATGCTGTGGAGTCTCAACGCGCACACACACACACACACACACACACACACACACACACACACACCCTCCCTTTACACCCAATTAGCCCCGTTACCTGGCCCTCCATGCCAAGGGACCACAGACACACCCACCATATACAGGTAAGCTCAGCCTCACTCATGTGCAGGCCCATACATGTAGCATAATCATCCATCCACACACACACACACACACACACACACACACACACTGCACAGTGCAATCACAAACAGGTCACATGCAATTTAAAGTAGACCAATATTAAAAACAGATCTCATCCAGTCTGATATTATGGATGTAATGCAGTTTGATACATTAACTATATACTGCAGTATTACAATACTGCCCTGGCTGTGTATGAGAAGCCCTTAAACTCAACGGATTCTAATTGTTTGAAAGTTTGGGGGGAATTTTGTAGTCCCACGGTGGTCTAAATGCTGCTGCTGAGGCTTCAAGAACAAACTAATTCTTTGTTTGACTGCTTTAATGAATATAATAAAAAATATAATATACTTCCTAACAAAAAACATCTATTTCATTTTGAAATTTCCTGTAATTGGAATGAAAAATGTCCTGAAAACACTACACTATTCAATAGCAGAGGACAACAAAGCGTCAGCTGGTGGCAGACTCAATCCAAGTATATAAAGTCAATTCAAGCCAAAATAAAGCCTTTATTTAAATTATTTATGTTTATTTCTAACAATGTTTTGTGCTGAATGTTCTTTTTAATCAAATTTAGACCTCTGGAAAAATCTGTTCAATGTGATACAAAAATTCCTGAGAAACAAACAACGGAACGGGACATTTTGTTTATAGCTCACATTTATTGCAGTCATTCATTACAAGCGAGAACCCTGCGCTAGCTGATTTGAATTTAGCAACAAGTCCTCAAAGCTAAATGACACTTTTTGTTTTGTGGTGGTGTCCATCCTGATCAACACAAATCACTGTTACAATCAGATCCCACAGCTGTAGTTAAGGCTGGGGTGGGTTGAGGCACAAAACTGACTTGTTTAAGGTCGGAGACGGATCGTGGTCATGGTTAAAAGAACCCAACGTTGAGTGTTGGTAGGGAAATGGGATGAGCACTGTCTCTATGACCTTTTGTGGCTCTATAAAAACATCAAGCTACCTCTGCTCACAAGGCTGCTAGAAGTCATTCTGTTGTCATTTTTAGGCATTTGAACAAACTACTGATGGGGGGGGACTCAAATTTAGGGGAATACATCACTGATCTTTAGCTTCATTTCAAGTATCATTTAATAGTATGTCACTATTACATTTACAGAGTTTATTGAAAGAGTTTATTGAAAGAGTTTATCGATAGGCAGCTACAGGGTGTGCAGTATAGCACATAACTGCTAACATGAGGCCAAACTCATTTAACTGTGATCTTAAGCGATGAAAGTATAAGAAGAAAAGGGTCTAAATCATTTTGAGCTGTCCAGATATTATTTGTATTACCTTTTGTGAGTCAAACTCAGGATTTAGTTGCCCTAATTCACATATTCTTCTGTATCTTTTGTCCGACAACTGAACAAGTATAAAACAGGGATTTGACTGTGGTCAGAGACTCAAATCAAATGATGTTATCTGACAAAACCAACACGATACAGGTTGACGACGAACGCCTTGCGTCAAAAATATTGTTTGAAATGAGTGATTGCTGTACAGTTGGGTATGAACAAAGCTTAGGATGGATGGAAGGCCAAAACAGACAGAAAACATGCATTTCTACGTTTAAAGCTGCAGTAGACAATTTTTTGGTTGAAATAACTAATTTTGACCATTGCATGTCACTAACAATATTTAATTGAAGGGCTCCTTTAAAAACAAAGGTGTTTCTGTAAGCGCCCGGCCCTTTACACGACTAGTTACGTCTGGTAAGAAATAACAGTGCTGAGCTCTGTCAAAGGAAGGGAGGAACGCGTCTCCACTTCCTCCCACTGGTAATATAAATATAAAATAAATATCTCGGGTAGGGCCGCTGCCATCTTGACATCTCACCCCGTTTTTTATAGCATCAAATAACTAATTAAAACCAAACTTGAAACTTGAACAAACATCCGCGCAATAAGAACTACCTAAAATGGCAGAAACCATCTTTGGATCTTTGGGAAAAAAACATATTTTACGTGTACTTTGATTTTTTGGTTTGGCCCATGTCCCATCCACTAACATGGAGGGGGCGGGGCTTATTACCTATACTGCAGCCAGCTACGGGGGGTGGGGGGGGGGGCTTCACTTTCAGGACTGTCCTCGTCCATCTTTATATACAGTCCATGGGAGGAACCAAGACACCTAGAACCCCTTGTTTGTACATAGTCGCTGTGATTGGCTTGTTACATGTTACGTGAACCTGATTGGTTGTTTGATTCAGACCGGGTCCAGTTTTTAAAACAATGAATAAATACAATGAGGCGGGCGCTCACAGACACACATTTTTGTGTTTTGAACTATTGTTTGTATTCAGCAGTCTGGAACATAAACCTAATGGTGATCTTAACTACTGAATATGTGTTGTGTAAAATGAGTGTATGTATATAAATATTACTCAGAGTTTATGTTACATGATTATTTTTCAGTCATTTCTTTTTGTTGTTCAGTACAAAGAATAAATGAGAGCTTCACTGTGTTGACAGAGAATTTTGTGCACAGATGTAATTAATGAGTATTTAATATGACATAGTTTCCTGTTACTGAGGTAGATGTGACAATTAACCGTGATACTGGAAAGATCATAGAGTCTCTCCTACTCGCCTCCTCGTGAAAGCCTCCACGAACACCCCCCCCCCCCCAGCCACTCTTCAAACTTCAACCCATCCCTCCGTTCCTCCGTATTCTATAAACCAAGACTTGGGACTGTTCCACCGAGCCAGAGACGGGCCTCTGAGATTCAGCGTGTCGCACATTGTCGGAGACTCCTGCAGTGCGTGTGAGTCTTCTGATGTGTCCTGAGGGCTGACAGAAAGACAGACACCGCCTCTGCGTGGCTGTCGTTGCTTGTGTCTCTATCTTTATTTTGCTCGTGCACTCTCTCTCCCTCCTTCTCTTTTCCCTCTCTCTCTCTCTCTCCCCCTCTCTGATGCCGCTGTCTGTCTGGAGATTAATTAAACGACTACCCAGCCAGCCGCCGCCACATCAGCCATCGTCAGCCTCTCCTCGCCATCACCTCCCTGCTGCAGTGGCGCCGGAGAGAGAGAGAGAGAGAGAGAGAGAGAGAGCGTGCGAGTCTGTCCACGCGCATGCAGCCACACTACACTATTAACATGGATCTGTGTCTGTGTGTGAGGTGTGCATTTTAACGTGTGAGTTGTGCACAGCTGCACACGCTGAAAATGCAGACACTAAGTGTGTGCATATATGTGTATACAAGTGTGTGCTTGTGAGCAGGAAATTGTGTGTGTGTGTGTGTGTGTGCAGAGTTGTTATATATGTTCAGCTGTTTGCCACTGCAATCAACGTTATGTGTCCAATTCTAGTTGTACTTATGCACTTGTTGTGTTTGGCGTCCACAGTTTGCCTATATATATATATATATACATGTACATTATGTGTGTGTTCTGTGTGTGTGTGTGTGTGTGTGTGTGTGTGTGTTTCACTGTCTCTGGTGTGTTTTCTATGTGTGTGTGTGTGAGTGTGTGTGTGTGTGTGTGTGTTTTCTGCAGGATAAACCACGCTCCAGTTAGAGAGTTGTGCCACAGTAGCCGCCAGCCGCGTGTGTACGTTGGGGGGGGGGGGGGGGGGGGGCTGCAGTGGGATGTCGGATCTGAGTGTTTATTGTTTGCCATTATTGTTGTCATTACGGCTAGCGCTGGCATCAGTGGTGTGTGTGCTCCAGCCGGTCTTATCATTACCATCCCGCCTCGCCGCGGTTCTCCGGTTGTCAATTTACCGTACAGACTCCTCTCAAGAATTTCCCCCGCTGTCACACCGCTGAAGGCTTCCTCTTTCCCCTTCCCTTCAGTTTTCTCTCTTTCGTCTTTGTTCTTTCCAGTTCTTCTCCGCTACGCTGTAAGGAAGTGTGTGGACGCAATGTGTGTATGTGTGCATTTGGGGGTGGGGGTCAGTGAAGCTGGCAGCTCAGACCGTCTCTGCTCGGCTTTTCGGGGCCTTAATTGAGACATACTGTCAGAGTGACAAACGCATTTGCATGTGGTGTGTTTTTCAGGATGTGCTTCTTTCTTTTTTTTTTCCTGCTGCTTACCACTCTGTTAATCAGCTCTCCATCATTCACACAAAGAAATGTGCACACACACACACACACACACGCACACACATATATAGTCTCATATACACAGTTCACATACTGTACATACAACTGCATTTAGCTGTTGGGGATGGTTGTCACTCCCCACCCTGACAGAAGAAAAAGAAAGAGTCGGAGGAGAAGATACAGACTGGAAATTTTAGCTGATATATTAAACTGATACTTTCCTTCGAGTCCACAGCCATGCTCGCAGCTCTGTGAGGCTGCACTAAATGCGAGTGTCAGCACGCTAATATGCTCCCAATGGCAATGCTAACATGTCGATGTTTAGCAGGTATAATGTTTACCATGTTCACCATCGTAGTGGAACACTGGTTACTCTTAGCGTTAACTATACATTTTGTAGTTAGTAAATTAAAACGACTTTCGAGATATATATATATATATATATATATATATATATATATATATATATAATTATTATTAATTAAATTATGCAAATATCTCATTAAACCTGAGAAGGTTATCTCCAAAATAAATAAATTGCTAACTGAACAAAATCTCATCGTACATTAGTTTGGTTTGTCATGTCAGCGTGCTAACATTTGTTAATTCGCACTAAACACAAAGCTGAGGCAGATGGGAATGTCTTTAGCTTTGCAGGTATTTGGACATAAACCAAAGTATGTTGACCTCACTGTGGCGCTATATTAAAAGCAGGGGTCAGTCACCAAAGTCAGTAGAATTCATCCTCTGGAAACCACGAATGTCTGTACAAAACCATAAAATGGATGTTGATATATTACAGTCGTGGGCTGACCAACATTGCAGAGCCTCACTGCTCGCTAAAAACCAGACTCCAGCTGCTCAACCACATCTGAGTTTGTGCCTGAGAGGACTATTTTCAATGAAGCTCTTGAGCGTACCCGATGATAAGTGTCAGGGGTTTCCCCTTTCTGCAGCAACACTCCCATCTGTGTGAGTTGAAGACATCCAGAAAGACTTTGTTTCTATTCACGTCCAGTCTCTGCTGGCGGTCCGTAGTGTACTGCAATGTACATCTCAGAGCCTTTCAGCTTCTACAGCAAACCCAGAAGACCAGTCTGGGATGGAAAGGGATTGAGAAATGTGATAACACCATACCGCGTGACTCCTAACACCATCGACTAGCCGGTGGAGAGCAAACCAGAGGGTAAAGCAGAGTGCATATTGAACATAAATCCATCAAGGTGGATACAAAGGCAACTCTAAATGAGCAGCGTATATGCTGCATACGGAAATGGACAACTGTAGACTACCATCAGCTTATTTTGTAGGTCTAGAGTCCAGCCTAGTAGCCAAACTAGGATATATGCCGCTCTAAACATGGCTTTCCATGTAATTTGTGTATATCTGTCTGGTATCTTGAAATAAGGCATGGAGATGGCTAAATTAAAGACAATTTAATCCTGAAACACTTGTTTATTTGTGTCTCACAAGCACTCTCCTCCCTCTCTCTCTCTCTCTCTCTCTCTCTTCACTCAGGTTTCTCAGTGCTGGGACATCGGCCGTCCTGGGACCTCACTCCCTTGGCTGCCGGTGCCTCATTCCAGCTGTTTAGATCTGGATATTTGTCCTCCAGGAGATTCGCCCTGTCCTCTTCTCTCTCTCTCTCTCTCTCTCTCTCTCTCCCCTGTGTGCATCTTGTCCTTGTCTCTCTCTCCCTCTGTGTTTGTTTGTTCCTTTCTCCCACCTGTGTGAATGGTGTGTTTGAGCTCTGCCTCTTCCAGGTCGCCATGGTAGAGAGGAGGTCATGTGGTCTCAGTTCTGTTTGGGGACACCTGAAGATGCTCAACGTCCTCCCGGATCCATTCTTCCACTCGTCATCATGATTATCCATACTGTAATTTTGTTGGTCTATTCTCTACACTCGACATCTTTTTGCATGTCTGTCCGTCCTGGGAAAGGGATCCCTCCTCTCTTTTTCTTCCAGAGGTTTCTTCCATTTTTTCCTTGTTAATGTTTTTTTTTTTTTTCTTTCCTCAAGTCAAGGGTCCAAGGATAGAGGGTGTTGTATGCTGTACAAATCGTAAAGCCCCTTGAGGCAAATTTGTGATCTCTGTTATTGAGCTGTATAAATAAAACTGACTTGGCTGGACTTTTATTGAACACAGTTGTTATATGTTAATTGTAGGTCCACTTTGTTTTAGGGTGATTTTTTATTTCCTGTGGATAACTGGCCATACATAGATGGCTTCTTGGTGGTCCGTCTTTGTCTCTAGGGATGCCATTGTGTATTGGCATTTTGCATCATGTGGGGGTGGAAGGTACTGGTGGGGAAGATGAGGATATATATATATATATATATATATATATAGCAAAGATACAGCACAGATAAACCTGAGTGAAGAGAGAGACAGAGAGAGAGAGAGAAGGAGGAGAGTGCTTGTGGGACACAAATAAACAAGTGTTTCAGGATTAAATCTTTAATCTTTAATTTAGCCATCTCCATGCCTTATTTCAAGATGCCAGACCAGATCCAGACAGATATACACAAACTACATGGAAAGCCATGTTTAAAGCAGCATATATCCTTGTTTGGTTACTAGGCTGGACTCTATACCTCCAAAATAAGCTGATGGTAGTCTACAGTTGTCTATTTACATATGCAGCATGTGGCTGTGGCTGGTCAGTGTTCCACTGCCGTCAGTGCCAGTAGCTGAGCCCAATGCTGACATGTCATCGTATAACTTAACAATACATGCGCTTGTTTTTGTATCGGACTAATATTATATCCCCAGAAACAAGGACACCTTGTAGTCTCAGGGTTTTTTCGTAATCTGATTGGACGCCTTTTGAAAGGTCAGTGGTGAACAGGGTTCAAGTTAGAATCCCTCTCAAACTGCCACTTTTTGTGTTATTAAAGGACTTTTGGGGAAACACAGGGGGTCACTAAAAGAACCACCAGACATTGGGATCAAAAGCAAAAGCTTCCATGAACTGGCTGATGTGTGGAATGCATCAGTCATAGACAGAAATGTGAATTACTTGCACTATTGCTCAGGTTGAATCTAACGGTAGGTGGGAAAGCAACTCCCCCCCTTCAGCAACCTCAGCTATACTGTGCATGTTGCAGCATAGCCAGATAACGTAACAGTGGTGCCTCTATTCACAATCTTTCTCCTTTGTCTTCTGACCATATCTATCTGCCCACTGAAAAAAAAAAGCCTTATGGCATTCTGCCTTGCATGTATAATCACATTATATTGGGGCCACACAGCTTTATTCTCTCGAACCCCATTCTACATTCAGTCAGGTCCAAACCAAGCAACAGTAGGAGAATGTATCGTAATGAATGCCAAAGCTGAGCACTAAGAGGTATTTTGTTCTTGAGGCTCTTAAGGAATATGGATTATGAATGAGGGCTGGATCAGACCTGCTGTGGTTTCAATATGTATGAATCTTTTCATATGCACCGAGCCCACTCCTTTATCTGCCACAGCAGGTGAGGATCAGGCAGCACTTCTGACATTAGGATTTTTTAGCGCCGTGCTGGGTGAAAAAATATAATATATTCCTCAATGCTTTTACTCAGTCATGTTTATTACTGTCATGGAGCACTAGTTAATCAGGCATATTCATTTTCTCCGTTATACCACTAAAGTTGTTGTTTGCATCCTCTGTTTCCTCTAAAATCAGGATCAGCGTTACAGACTGTCACAAAGTAGCTTCATCAGAGCCTAGAACCCACCCACACCCAATTTTTAATGTTCATTTTTGGAGGGGTTTTATATACTATATATATATATATATATATATATATATGCCTCTGGTATTCTGTTTTATCAGTATAATTAGGCAAACTCAAAACCACAGTTACAATAATAAAAGATTTTAAAAAGAACTCCATTACATTTATTACAGTTTTCAATTATATGAACAGGTAGAAGCTTGTAGAAGACATAAGAAATACGTTTTTCATCACAGAGCTGACAGAATAATAATTAGAATAGGGAAAATAATTTAAACTCAGTTGTAATGAACTGGAATGACTGATTAGTTTTTTTCAGTTATCAGTTGCCGAGCTGAGCCAACTGAACTCAGAGCCCTGTCAATCTCAATCGTAAGGAGGGGCCGATTCATTGGAATATAGCCTAACTTTTTGTTGGTGGAAATGGTTGGTGACATTACGAAATGGTAGAAAAAGCAGCCCAAATTATCACGACACTGCGCAAAACAGTTTTTACCCTATACCAATTTAATGAAAGGTAGCCAGTGTACACTGACAAGAATCTCCTTCTCAAACAAAACAGCACTGATGCTCTGTGTTTGTCTGTTTGCATATAAAATCAACATAAAGCGAAGCACTCGCCAACCACCACAGATACTTGGGTTTCATTTCCAGGATTGGTGCCACTGGCTTGGCCAGGTGCTTCATTAAATGTTTGCCTGTGAGGGATCATGTCCTTGTCATTGCAGCTCTTACGGTTGATCAGGGCACCCGTGGGACCAGGGGCACAGCACGACACTTTCCATGTGTTACACCACGCTGGTGAGGCTCCCCACCGGTAGGTGGCTGGCAACTCAATATGTAGGCTATCAGAGGGAACACGTGACTGTCTACACCCTACCCATGCCAGCAGGGGGAGTTAGCAGTGACAAGTTGTTCCAAATTGGGATGAAAGTATTGAAAAATGTGTTGTCTTTAATATTACAAATGAAACAAATGTAAACAAGTCATAATTCCTCACAAGGGTGTAATATTAGCCATTTATTAGCGGCCATCTAAAATTTAATTTAAATCTAATGCTATTCAAGTATTTGAGACAGTGAAACTAAATGGCACTGGTCCACTTTGGACTGAAATTTCACGACATGAGGTCGATATTTGGGGTTTTTAATAAAAGCTCTCCACAGCTATTGGATGGATTGCCATTAGATTTTGCACAAACAGGCTCAGCCCCTCAGAAGTCTCGGATGCACATGCTCTTAACAGGCTCGTGAGCATGCTCCACGGGCCCAAAAAACAAAGCGGGGGGAAGCCTGCACTGGCTTCTTAAAACGTCCATGCTGCTCACAGCGGCTTAAAATGAAAACAAGTTGTGGATGCTGGTGAAACAATACCAGAAAGAGCCTGGAAAACAAAAACAAGTAATCACCGACGCTTTGCTTCCTATTTGTAAAGTTGAACTTGTAAAGAGATATTCCAAAGTCGCAGTTTGACGGGCGTCCGATGTAATTTACTGTTAGTATAAAGCAGTTAAGTAGATTTTTTGTATACTAACAGCCAAAACAGTATGTAGTATGCTGTATAGAATTAGTATGTAGTGTGGAATTGGGACACGACCACTGCCTCTTTATACTCGGAATGATCTGCAGAGCACACTGTCTATATTGACTCATTTTGGATTATGCACGCAGCAGACAGAGCTTTCATTTGGAGGCATGTTTGTTTCCACCTGATAAATTTATGGCCATTATTCGCTCTCCTTTTAGCTCTGTTTTGGTCTTAACCAACTCCTGGGAAAAGTCTCTGGCTCTTTAGCTAGATGGTCCACTTTCCTCGCCAGCTAGTTGCCAACTTTGCTACTAGTGTCCGTCAGTAGACTGCGGAGCTGGGCAGCCGCCATATATTGTAACTGGAAGAGTGTGAGACAGTGTGTAGATGAAGAGCAGTACATAAGCAAATGTTCCCAGGGTGAATAACAGCTACACGTAACAGAAAGCCGGGCTCATCTGACAGGCTGGTCTGCGGGGGCTCTTTCAGCTTCAGCTTAATTAAACAAGCTTTCATTTCTCACTTCTTACTTTCTTACGCTGGCTTCCTTCCTCCTCTCTCTCTCTCTAACTGTCTGCAGGCTGCTGCATGTCTCAAAATAAGTGCTGTTTGCAACAACTGACAGAGTTGGAAACACCTTTTCCGATCGGTGGATTTAGAAGTCCTACATCCGCATCTGTACCCAGTGTTCGAGTTACAATGTGGCTTTCAGGGGGAGCCCTGTTTTTCTGGGGTGTGTGGTAGTGGGAGTGGGAGGGTAGCTACTGTCCACATGCACTTGCCTATGTGCAAAAATATACTACTAAAATACACCTTTACAAAAGAACACAGTGGTCAAGCAGTAGTTTGCGTCCGCACAGCATCGAATGTTGATCTTATGGAAAACATGAGGAAACCTAAATACACAAAAAAATATACATTTATAAATGTCTCAAATGAGGCTTTCTAGAAAGCTCATGCCTCTTCCTGGTGTTTTGAACTCTGTCTGTACCTACTTCCGTCCCACACTTTGTGTTTGGCCAGGTGTGCGAATGGTCAGAGTTTCAAGTGTTTATTGGCCACATAAGCACTTTATCGAATGAACTGGGTTGAGTTTACTCATCTGCACAGCCTGAATGGTTCTGAGGTAGACACTCTGTCCAACGGTTCATCTGAGTTTGTGCTTATATAAATTTAAATTCAGAGTTCTGAAAGGAAAACAGTGACACCTTTTAAGTTGACAAGCTATGAAATTACCTTGAACACATGTCATTTTGCACAAGATCACTTCTGTTTCTGTTTTCCTGACAAGTGACCATTGTCTCAAAGAAGCAAAGGTGGAAGGTGGTAGCATAGCATTGTTATTGGAGGGTGGAGGTTGGGTGTACAGTTCACAATTTGTCTCCTACCAACAGTCAACATTGGTTGCTTTTTACAATGAACAGGATCTTTCCTTATCTTTAACCAAATAGGACATGGACCACACATGTAGAAAGAACTTTGGGCAAGGTTAAATGTGAATAAAGAAAACACTTTGCATCTCGTGCTCCAAGACCCTGTTGACTTTTTTAGTGTTTAACCAAGACCAAGGTCTTTCCCTCTTACCTGAACAAAGTGCTGTGAATACCCAAACAGAACCATAAAAAGGTTTGATCATGCTTTAGTCACTATGAACAGATTCTATAGGCCGACAATAGGGCAGCATTACATTTCTCACAAAACATTTTGCTGTTGCAAATTATCAGTATATAAAAGTAATTTCTTGTACAGAAGGTTGGGCAAACTTCAGCCATTTCTCCCACCAACCATGCTGTCTTGTTGGATATGTGCAGTTTTAGTTAAATTATATAATCCAAGGCTGGGGGAACAGGTAGTTTTTGAAATATAATTACAATTTTGTGGACCTCTGGGTTTATGTAAATTTTCTATGTGGACCCTTAAAGGTCCCATATTATGTTCATTTCAGCTCTATATTTTTTTTCTGGGACTCCACTTGAGTGGCTTTGCATGATTCACAGTTCAATAAAGTCCTTATTTATCTTCTGCTGGCCCTTTCTGCAGCCCCTCAGTTCCCCCCTCTGTCTGAAACAAGCTGTTTTAGACAAACTGAACAACATCCAAACACTTGAAGAGTAGCCCTGAGCAGAGCGCTCCAATAACTTAGACGGACCGGGTGGATGAGCGTCCCTGTACTTGGTGGGCATGCTGAAGCCTGAAGCAGATGACCTGAGGAGTACCGTGACTGTATTGCTGTGACATCACAACGTTAAAGACGGCTTGTTTAAAGGCACAGTTTCTGAATACAGGCTGTGTGCATTTCTCAGTGGACTGAGCATTTTGATACTTTCACAGTATTTATACAGCACCTAGACCTGCTTTATAATAAAATAAAAAAATTCTACAATATGGGACCTTTAATAAAACCACTACAGCAGGTTGTACTATATATTTATCTATGTATTGTTTGTAGTAATTAATAATCTGTCATCCGCCTACTTTTCCAATTCAGATCTCAAGCACATATTTTGACTGATGTTCTTTCTTTACCACTGGATGATAATAATAATAATAATAATAATAATAATAATAGTGACAATAATGAAGCACATTCATACATGTAGCCATGTAAACTGCAGTGCGGTTGATGATTAGCTGCACAATATGTGATATTTAATAAAAGTTCAGCTCCTGCAAACCAATAAATGAGTGTAACCCTGATGTCCATGCCCTCACCACTGCCCACCCCCCTCTGGACTGGCGCTGAGCCATTTGGCTGGGCTCTGTTAGCTCCTCTTGACTAATTAGCTCTGTTGTTCTCCTCCTCCCCAGATTCCCTCTGTTTCAAGTACAGACAAACAGCACTAGGCTTTCATGTTCACCTCCCCATCCCCATTATACAGCTGTGAACAAAGTCTGACAAATCTAGCCCCCCCTGCACCCCCTCCACCCAAAACTGTTGACCCTCCTGCTGGGTGTGCACTGTCCAGCAGACTCAAGGGAAGCTTCAACTGTGATTTGTCATTTAAATCAGACTTGACTGTAGAGACTTTAGCCCGGCTGAGACTGTTACATACAGTTTACTGTATGTTGCCTTTAGTCAATACAGAGAGAACCGACTTTTAAAACTAATTTCTCTCTTTGTAACTTAACATTAACATTCCTACAAAGAAATACACTTGGACTGGGTTATTGATCATTGATTTGAATACAAAAATAATAAAATATTCCTGGCTTATGTAAGTGTATGTGCAAGTTCATGTCATTTTGCAAGATCTTGCAAGGGCTTGCAACAAAAATGATCAACTTTCCATGGACTGAGGTTATAAACCCACTAATGCACTCATATATACCATATATAATATTATCATATTGTTAAGACTAAGGATTAATGTGTAAGCACCATTTTATTGTTGCTGGTGGAGGTTGGGCTGGTTTTAACTACTTCATATACAGTTTTGCTACACACACATTTGCATTCATATTTGAGACTTTTCTAAAACAAATTTGCAAAACAATGTATCATTTTGTCTCTTTGGGCCTTAAACAGTTTAAATGAAATCATCAGAGAAGTTTAGAGGGGAAATGTTGATGTTGATGTAAAATCTTAATCTGTAAAATAACTAGTAACAATATCTGTCGGCCAAATGGAGTGAGTAACGGTTTTGACACGTAGTGGAGTAGAAATGGAAATACTCAAAAATACTCATGGAAGTATCTCAAAATTTTACTTAAGTACAGTCATTGAGTAAATACTTAGTTAGTACTTGCTACTAATACTAATACTTTTCTCCACCGCATGACAGTGGGACAGTGAACCAGCATGCAGCAGGACGATGAAACTCAAGCAGCTAAATGGAATTCAACCATTTCATTATTTACACCTGTGCATTTTCCGTCACAACATCATAATGTCATAATGATCTTCCTAAAAACTAAGACTGTGACTTAGACCATTCTACAACAATACATGCCACCTCATTGACAATTTATTAAAAACCTGCATCTTGTTTCTATTTTTTTTTAATTGATTACTGAGATTTGGGAAAATGGCTACGGGGCCAGAAACACATGCAGTCAGACAAGTCCGACCCAAATAAGAATTAAGTTGCAATAAACTGGAATTATCCTTTACAGACAGTATTCCTACAATGTATGGAATATTTGTTATTCTTTTCCCAAAAAAATGCGGCTGTATTGTTTTAAGTCATATTGCAGGATTAATGTGTGAGGGCCTGAGGCACAGCTACACTTCTAAAATTAGACCTGGATCAGGTTGTGTGGGGTACATGAGTTTGAAGTTGTAGTTTAGTGTGTGCATGCATGCATGCATTGGTGCGTTTTGTGTGCATGCATGCATGCATGTCTGGGTGTGAGAGGTCTTCACAGTTTTGTGTGTGTGTGTGTGTGTGTGTGTGTGTGTGCATGTGGATGTGGTGTGCATATCTATTCCTGGGCCGGGGGATCCTCTCCTGCAGGTCTAATTACTTTAATGAGGGATGTCTCCCTCTCTATCAGCCTTACCCAGGGGTACACATTAACATTCCCCCCACATAGTCATACACACCAACACTCACAATTAACCACAAATTCATCAGAAGAGTAAATACTCTCTCTTGCCTTCGTGTGAAACTTACTCCTCTCTTAAACTCTTACTTCCGTGAGAAAGCGGGCCCCCCCCCCCCTCCTCCCTCAGAGTCAAGCGATTCAGCCCAGACTCGACTTGATTCCTGAGGTACTTTAAGTCTGTCTGCCTTCACTTCCAGCAGACACTTAAAGGTGAGAAGACACCAGGTTTTTTTTTTCAACAGATCAGACAATATGCAATTGAGTCATTATTCGGCTGTGCTGTATCACTCTCCCCCACTCGTCCAATTTAGAATCCAAGAAAGTGGCTGACAGCTGGATATCTAATGATGTTTCTGTTGTGACCCGCAACTATTACCCATACCGTGTGTGTGTGTGTTTGTGGGTTTTCATGTGTGTGTCTGTGTGAGTGACTGTGTATTATGCTTCAGAGAGCAGTCTAGCGTTGCCAAGAGACAGTGCAGGCACCACTAAGGGCCACAGCTTTATTCATGAGAGAGATGTGGAAGCTGGGAGGGTTAGTTATTTAAACTGATCTGATGAGCAAAGCCCAAGGATGTGAAATAAACACGTTGAAACTTGGATGTTCCCCTTCTGCTTGTCAGCGCTCGGTCGAAGCTGCAGCTTGTGTCTGCCCTCTGGCGGCTGTGACGGGGAACTGCAACACAGGAGACAATCAGAGGAGAAGGGACGGAGACAGAAGATGTGACCCATGAAACATTACCCTTTTTCAAGACAAGAGTAAGTCACATTTTTAAGTTACTTCTTGACACTCAGTTTAAAGGGGATGACCTCAGATTGATCCTGTAAAACAGTATTAGATATGGAAATTCACGCGTGACAAAACTAAATCCAAAATCTATTTATTTCATATCAATTTCAGTGGTTAGTGGAGTCAGTTAGATACTCAATTGTACCTATACAACCCATAAAAGTGGAATCCCCCCACAATGTCAACGGCGTTACAAAGATGTGGGTGTTTGCCAGGAAGGAAGAACGGTGGCCCTGAGAGCTCTAACACACTGCAACTTCAGAAAACACATGCACATAGACAAAATGCAAGCCAATTTAGCACATGCACAGCAGAAAGCAAATGCAGAAACACGCTGTAAGTAAACAGGACACTAAAAAAGTGATGAACACGGCTGGGACACGCTTGTGGTTGCCATGGTTTGTGACTCGACAAGTTATTAAAGTTGTTTTTGTGTATTCTTTTTTTCTTTTTTTTGCTATTCCTATATTCCTCTTTTCATATTGGAGTGGGTAATCAAATAAAATAGAAAACAAAAACCAAAAACAAGTCCAATTTCTGATTCTGATAGATTCTATCAGACATTTGAATGATTTCTGAGGAGATTTAGTGTTTGTGACAGATATTAACCTATCCGGTTCACCAGTGTTGACAGACAACCTGTAGCCTGCGTAATAATCATACAGTCATTAATACACCAGAAATATGATTGTCTGTTCGTAAAGCAGTGACATTTAGTTTTGTATTTACTAACTAGCAACAACCTTAAAGAATCCCCAAACAGACAACTAATACCTTGTTATTGTGATCATAATGAGTCACAAACCGTGGCAACAACAAGCGTGGCCATCACAAATGTGATGAGCTCTTAAGGCCACCACAGGGAAGGGTCTAATGAGGAGATACAGTGCTGTTGGATCCGGTGTTTCGTAACTTTGACCCATACGAGCAGGCTCTGCTGCTTCGCTTTTTGTCTTGTGAGACCCCCAACTTCATGGTGAGTGCCTGAATATGAGCCAGGAGTGGGGATTATTACCTTATTTGGGGTGGTTGAATTGTCACTGAACCTTGACAAACCGTGCATTATTTGAAAGCCTCACGATACTCACACAAATCTGGGTAAAACCATTTTAAAAGACAGTTGTGTATTTTGCTACAAGACTGCATACAAAACAGTAACTGAATTTGGTTTAGTATTACTTAGACTAATTCAGAATCCAAAGAGTAATCAAAATTCTTCAGGAACAGTTACCTTTTTTTATTTTGGGCATGTAATTCTCTTGTGCACAAGAGAGAAGAGCCTTGTCAACAGGTTTAAATAACGCACATCAAGGGCTATGAAATTGAGCCTTATCCAGTCCTTTCAACAAGTCAAAGCTACATGTTGAGTAACATGTAATCATGACATCAACTTTTAAGAGGCCTCCACCTTCGATCATCTCTAGCTCAGCCTTTCTGCCTGTGCGAAGTCATTAGGTTTCATCCTGCGGGGGACATGAATCTAAAATCTTAAAAATCCTGCAGTAGAACAGAGTTGCACAATGTTTTCTGAGGGTTCACTGATTCACTCCCACGTTGGCAATTCAGGCTATTTGGACTGTGATAGGATAGATCAAATAAGAAGGTGTTCTTTAGAGTAAATTACACAATTATCTTTGACTATACTATCTATAGGAATAGCTTACTGTATGTTGCCATGTTAACCCCATCATAAGCAAGCTTTTGAAGAGAATGGTCAGAAAACATCCAGCCAAAACCAAGATTAAGGACACACATGCATATTAAACAAAAACATAAAGCCAAAGAATCTGTCAAACTGTTGTTTGAGTTTTTATCTCAAAGAGTGTGCAAGCTGTGTGATTTGGGAGAAGTGGAAAGTACATACTGCAGTCACTTAAAAGTGTGGAATGGCACGACAAAATTGAAATCTTTCTCAAAGGAATGCGAGGTTGACTTTGACTTCTCTGGTTATCTGGTATGCTTCACTAGTAATCTATGAATCTAGTTTTGCACATAAAGGTCTGAAAATCTGACTATGGAAATCATGTAAACCAGTGTTCCTGTGTAAAATGTGAACAAATGCATACTGGATCTGGTTATACTAACTGGTGGTGCCATGACACAATATAAAAACTTCATCATAATAATAATCTATATAAAAATTGTTTTATATGTATATTGTAATTTATGAATAGTGGTGTGACTTATTAAAGAAAGGCCTTTATAGCCCCAAAAAATTAATTAGCAGGCAGACAATAAGAGCAAAACACATAGTGGAGTATCAAGTGTTCCCTAATCCAGCCTTTGTCAGGCAGAGTTGAGGGGACTTTACAGAGAAAGCCCACCTGGCTAAATGAATAGGCAATGTTGTCAGGGTTTAGAAGAGTCAGTCGGCTGTGAGGCTGCCGTATAATACAGCGGCTGTCAGCGCTGACAAGTCTCAGAAACACACACCTCTAATCTCAACCCCCTCCTTTCTTCTACCCCTCAACCATAACACACAGAAAAAATGACACCCTGCGCAAATATTAAACATCTTCCAAGGCCTATTCCATTATCTTCTTTTCTCTAACGCTGTTTTACCCCCCTCTCTCTGCTCGCTCTCTCTCTCCCTCTCCATATCTCTCCCCCATCTTGTCTTGTCCTTGTCTCCTCAGAAGCCCTGGCAGCCGGATCATCTCCGTCTCTTAGTGTCAATTAAAAGTGAAATATCTGCATTTGTCAACATATCATTTGTGCCGGGCCCGTGATGCACTGCTGATTTGTCGGCCGATTCCTGACACCGGGGAGGGAATGCCGAGGCGGCAGTCTCCCTCATTAGACCTGGAGCTGGCACCATGATGGCTGACACCGCCGGGAGGCTTCGCTCCCCACCGACATGATACTAACCCAGGAACAGGCCTCGTCTGTCAGTCCTGTCACTTGCCAGCCAGCCAGCCAGTCAGGGAGAGCGAGGGGCAGATGGGTGGAGGAGGAGGAGGTGCACGAGGGTGGGTGGTAGGGGGGGCACCCTACTCTGAGGGCCAGGGAGGGAGAGACTATAATGAAGTTTATTTGTATAGCAAAATGTCAATATATGTCACCGTGTCTGAAAGACACGTGGGCCATGCTTGACATTTTAGAGCGGTGACAGCAAATTGTAAGTTGATCTAACAATGATTTCAAACCGGGGTTACACCCTGCATTCACAGTCAAAGAGAGGCAATATGAAGATGATTAAGGGATAAAAATACATGGTACACATTAATAATAATCAAGACCAATAGTCTGAAGCCTTACTAGTGAGCTCTACAGCAAGTTACAACACACCTCACAATATACTGAATTGTGCTTCCTTGTGTAAAGGAAGTAAAGTCTGCCCTAAAGGAGGCGCAAGAAGAAAGGCTGTGGGGTCTAAAATGGAAAGGGTTCATCCTCTGAGGAGCAAGAATGTGCTCATTAAATTTCATGATAATATACCTGTTAGATATTGATTTTTTTTGTCTGGTAATGGTGCAAAGGGAAAGTTAGGGGGCCACCAGGGATATTTGGAGTTCTCTGGGGAGCATGAATATACACCAAATTTCATAGGAATATGGGCAGTGGCTGGTGAGGTATTTTGCTCTGCCCCAAAGTGTTGGGTGGCCCAAAGAGTTGGACATTGCCATATTTAGCAAGGTAGAAAATGACAGTAAAAACACCATAATAAAAAACTACTCCTACTACAAGAGTATGTGAATCAAAAGATTTCAGCAAGATAGTAAAATAGAACAGGTTGTGTGGGGGTAAGCCACTAAGGCAGGTCCATCAGAACCAAAAGCTTTGTCTAAAATCTAAAGAGGCAACTTAAAAATATGTTATTTTATGTTTTTATTATTGTCAGCAACGTGTTAGTCCGTCTCTCTTTCCTGCCCTGTCTGTGGCACTCAAACCCTCAAACCCTTTCAGTCCGACTGAAGGCGTAAATCTTTAACAGATAACAAATGTACAGCTTGAGTCTGAGAAGAAAAGCTGGTTACTGTAGTTTACTCAAACAGGAGGCTATTAGTGTATTTGTTGGGGACTACCTACCTATTCTCTAACTTCTCATCATGCTCCCTTGTTCATGTATGTATCGGTATGTACTATGCCAGTACTGTTACACCAACAAAAGGTTACACTGTACGCTGTGGGCCATAATTGAATAGGATTTATCGGGAATCAGCAGAAGTAAAAAGCTAATGTTAGGCTATAAACGAACTACACCACGGTCGCATTACTTCAACGTCACCACCACTAAGCTTCACTTCTGAGAGAATATAGATAGATATAGATATATAGACAGATAGATACAGAGTATAAACACAACGAGGCTGTAAAGGCAGGACTAGTGAGTAGATGACTTTCCGTGTTCGGCGTGAAGACATTAATGTCCGCGACAACCTCTGTAGTCTCATTTAGCCACTTGTTAGCAACCACCTTTTCTAAGACAAGTGAAAGCTTCAAAATTCACAAGTGGGGTATCCACTGACGTATTTTAATTCCAGAAGACTGAACTAATTTCCGGGTTCTAGGACTCATCCTGCAGCACTCTACAGCAGGTGTAAATGGGGTCTCTCTCTCTGGACGGAGTGCTCGCTTAATTGCCGTTTGATTAGGAGACACTTTTTGATGTCACGATTACCAATCACTTCCTGCATCTCAGATAGTGAGGATGGAGCGCTGTTCTCCGTTGCAGACCCACTGAGGTCAAACTTTGGAACAAAGGTACGACTGTGAGTCTGCACGCTGGCCAGAGAGAGGTTGAAAAGCTCTGTGACACAGCTCGGTTCAAAGGGTCCCCCTAATTACAGAAGAAGCATGATTTTAGCCCTAGCCCTTTTTTACTTACCTCCAGTGGTATCTAGCCATGTAGAGATGTTTTGTTTGTCCACATTTCACATATCTGTCAGAGATTTCTGTCCTCCACCTCAACACAATGCAGTCAGTGGGACTTCATTTGTGGTGCTCACAGCATTGAAATGTTACATTTAAAACAATTCAGCAATGCGTCTTTCCAACAAACAATGTCCAAGGTGTGATCTTTTCATGATGAAGTAGAAGTCATAATTTTCCAATTTCACATATTATAATGGAAGCAGAGCACCTCCATTCTGGCTGAAAAGCTGACTGTATGTGTTTCCTCAGCCTTTTCTGACTTGTTTGGAGTAGCAGGATGATCGGAGGGGTTTCACGCCAGCATTCCTGGCTCCTCCTCCCTCAAACTGTGGGATCATGGAGGAGGAGGAGGAGGAGGAGGAGGATGCTTGTCCTGCTTCACTTGCCATCATTAGGGAGGAGAAGCACTGACCAAGCCAGCAGTCAGAAGCCTGGATGGGAGTCGTTCAGAGACACAAAGGAATGCACCATTACAGCTTCAAAGGGGAGGGGGGGTAGCTGTGTGGTGGGGAGGGTGAGCAGTGCAAAGTGGAAAAGAAGATGTTTTCTTTTGAAAGTAGGTGGGAATGTGGAGGGAGTTCAACAGTTCAACTAATCAATTGTTGGTTTATTTGTTTTGGTCTGTACTTTCTATTGGTGAAGCAATATCATTTCATTTTGAACAAATATGTTCAGCAAAACCCTAAACAGTGTCGTGCAATCATTCATCTCTTTTTCTTATCTTGCACTTTAGGTGATGGTTTACTCTCATTTATTTTCTTTTTGTTCTGTGTTATGACGTCTTTGGCTTTAGGCATTCGAAGGTATTTCAGAAAGCGATAAAACCAGACTTCTTCTTGGCAATCTTTGGGGAACCAAAGTCACCAACAAGCGTTAATGCTGGGCATGGTAGCATGTTTTTGTTTTACCAAATGAAAACATCCACACAGGTTATTCATTTCCTTTGTGTTTTATTTTTCCTCGAACACTGTTGAAGACACATACCCGCCAACTTTGATTCCAATTAAAGCAGCAGTTCTCACTATATACACAAAATTACAGCGTGACTATCCACCTGGATTGAAAGCATACATCTTGCTTTACAGACAAATCATAAAATCCTCCTCATATAGACTGAGACTAAGTGGTCTGAGTACAGAGTTTCATTCCAAAATGAGACATTCACTTTTAGAAAACAAGGGGGAACTACATAGAAATCACTGGCAGAAACAGCAAGACATTTTGACGTTGGTGCTAGTGGGTGAACCACAGTACAAGTCCTGTTAGTATCACTCGCAAACTGAATCCCGTCTTTAAGCAACTCCAGGGAATGATTACGTGTGAATGTATAATATTTTGGAATAGAACTCGTCATGTACTGATCTCGGTGCTGTACATGGTACAGCTTTAGTAAAATCAACTCCAGTGTAAAATCACTACCAGTGCGTGCAGAGCTGGGTGAGCTTATCTGCCCTGTATATGTAACACAGTACCGTAATGCTTTTAACAACATTTGAACATTTGAGCACTTCTCACAGTGAGGTTTCTGTCAGTGACCTCCTCTTGGAATCTTTTGAAGTATACAGTCCACACAAAGGCTTTAATATGTCTGAACGAGTGACATAAGAAGAGACCTCAGGATTCTTGTGTTTCATGGATGCAGGAGAACATGAAGGCACATACTCTCATCTCATCATGCACATACCTGTACATTCCCTGCAGTCGTTTTTTTTGTTGTTTTTTTAAAGGAGCATTAAGTGATTTCTGACCTTTATTAAACCAGGTCAGGTTTGAATGTACTGTATATCCATTTTTTTTACTATGATCACTTATAAACATAACACATAACACGTGAGCCTAACCTACAGCCATGTTGCTATCTGCAATAGGTGCAAACAATACACATATAATAAATGAACGCGGGGGGTCCACTCAGCTTTGAGGAATCAAGTTGTACTCGGGTGAGGAAGGGTCTCATTTTGCTGCCCCTGGTCTCGGGTCAGTGTCGATATGTCTAATATTCAAGTGGGTCGGAATCAATCAGAGGGTACTATCAGCTCTAATCATAATTAGAGCAGGAGAAAATATTTGAGGACTGGGTCTCTCTTTTTAAAAAATGTATCCATGCTCTTGGGATTTGGGTAAGTTGTCCACTGATCCATGAAGACCTCTTGTGTAGAGACTTGAACCTGGAGGGCTTCAGATATATAAGTATAGTCCACATACTTTTGGCCACATAGTTTGTCTAATCTGTGCCACATGTGAGCAATATTGAGTCGGTTGTACAAGGTCAGATATAATAAAGTCCACAGATCATGATCAAAATCCTACTTATTACTCCTTTAAAATGACATTGAAGACTACATTCAACAGTAATGACCAGTGTCTTTCTAATTCATATTCAGCTGTGACTTGCATGTCACTTCCCTTTCACAAACTGTTCTGTTCTGTTACCATAAATAAACATGAAGCTGGTACAGACGCGTCGGTCTGAATTTATATCACAATCAGCACGTTTTGTAACCTGTAAAAGCATCCTGGTTAAGTGGTTCAATAAAGTTAGCTGCACCGGTGGCCACAGAGTGAAAGGCAAGTGAGCGGTGGGACTTCCTGGAGTACAAACGTCAGTACAGTGGCAACACAGTTTAAGGGCTAATTCTCGGCTTTAAGAACTTTTAACTCAAAAGAAGAATTCTTAAGTTACTTGTAGGGTCTCGATCAGTCTGATCAGTATTTGTAAAGCATTATCCCAAAGCTGGAGCAGCTCCATAAGATTATAGTATGGAAAATAAATGGTGACTGTATTATACAATGTTTTATTCATATGATAACTTACAGAAACAGTTCAACATTTGAGGAAATACACTCATTTGCTTTCTTTCTGAGAGTCTGATGAGAGGATGGATATCTCGTCTCACGTCTATGTGTTAAGAAGGGAGCAGGACATGGTTAGCCTAGCTTAGCATAAACACTGGAGGCAGGGAGCAACAGCTAGCTACCCTGGCTCTGTCCAAAGTAAAAAAAAATATCCCTAAAACATCTGTAAAGTTTAATTGATACATTTGATCTTGTTTGTTTATTCTATACAAAAACAGAAATGTAAAAATGACAACTTGTGGTTTTAGGGGGCGTTATGTGCTGGAACTATTTCATGGTGAGAAACCCTTTATTGATCCGCCCAGTGTTTATACGCAGTGTCATCGGCTACAGCGTGAGTTACCAGAAACAATCTGCGAAGACAGCTTTTAGTTCAGGTGTCTGTACTGTAATGATTGTACCAAACCTGGCAACCTCACTATGCACTGTGCACAGCCACTGCACCCAGCTGTTGTTTACCAAGAAATAGTTCCAGCATGTAACTCCCCCCTACAATAACTAATCTTTTTACATTTCTTGAACAGTCAAGATTAGAGTTGCTAGTAGGCGTATTTTGACACTTTGGACGGGGCCAGGCTAGCGGTTTGCCCCTGCTTCCAGTCTTTATGCTAAGCTAGGCTAACCATTTCCAGCTCCATATTTTGAATTTTCATCTTCTCATCTTACCCTTGGAAAGAAGTAGATTTCCAAAAACTGTAGAATTTACCTTTTAAATTATCTACAATTCAAGTAGACATTTGTTGCAAAGTCTCCCTTTTTTCTTCCTGTTTAAAGTCCACAAATACTGATGTGACCACCTGAGACCACAGCAATAAGATTCCTACAAAATTAAATACTGTTCCCCTTGAAAATAACACGACAAAGAAAATACAGTGACTTGAACTTTTGCAGCAAATTATACACAACACAAAGACTCACAGCATACTTAACACAGTAACAAAGAATGGGCAGAGAGGCTAGCCTGTTGAGCCATACAGTGCACATTGACAATATAATACAGCAATTATTAACACAACAGTCTTTGACTCCTGCAGCGGCTGCAGTAATGTCCATCCGCACATTCAGTGGGGGGTTCTGGAGACGTGTTCCATTGCATGAACGGTTTGCGTCTTTATATTCACAAAAAGGACTGCAGCAGCTTAGACAAGGAGTAACCACTCAGTGTCTTGAGTGAATGAAAACCTGCCTTCAACTTAAGAATGATCTTTTCCCATGGGACTGAATTATTTAATATATATATATATATATATATATATATATAATCCAAAATTTCTGATTCAGCAAAGGAGAACACGAGATTCGAATCACAGACACCATCCTTTTTAAGGCAGACAGAAAAGTTAAAATCACAAATTTGCTGTGGAGAGGAAAGAAAGAGAGGAAATCAGGTGGCAAAACCTGGTTATTAGAGTTGCAGTCATGCAGGATTAGCATTACCAAGGGACCTCTCACAAGATGAAGCCATGTAATGTAAAACATGTAATATAATAATACTACAAGGAGTATCTTGGTGAGGAGAGGGCTCCTCTGATAATAATATGCAATTTATACTCATTCAAATTAAACTCTAATTTGACAGAATTTGTTTTGAATGTATTTTTCTCCCTCTACACGTTCCTCCTTCCCCTGTCATGCAAAACAGAATCAGCTGTGGGATCCGCAGAGGAACGTTTTGAATGTTTTGCTTTGCTGAAGCGTAAATGATGAATTACTTGCCCTTACCTGACCGCATGTAGTGCATCAGAGAATTTCAGGTTCAGGGATTCTCAGCTGTGAACACGTTTCTTAATGTCCACACATTTTTGGGCTTTTCTTCAGTGCATGTGGTCCTCACATGATTTTGGTCCCATGTGATTTAAGTCAACAAGACTCAACTCTTCAAGGCAACATCCAGGGTCAGAGCATCCTTTGACCAACAGGACAGCCTGAGTAATCAGGAGACTGTTGCTCTCAGCCTCTGGTCTTTATCTGTCCATCTCCAAGGCTTCAACCTCAGTAGTCCCCCCCCCCACCCCACCCCCACTCCTACCGGTGGAGGATCAGTCTTTGAGTTATCCTCCTTCACTATCACTTCTTTGCAGGGCAGGAGGGCCCAGCAGTGTGACACCGCAGTGCATATGTTCTCTCCGGCCCCTGTACAAAGACACATCCACTGGCGGCAAGGCTGTGAGGCGGGGCTGCAGTGCCTCAGATCAGCCTCTCCTCTGGGGGCACTTTGAGGACACTGCCCATCTCCAGCCTGGCACCGGCCACCTCCTGTGAGCTGGGGCTGTACGTGCCCTCTGACTGGCGTTTCTTCCGCGCCGTCATGATGAGGAAAAACACCACCAGGATGGCCAGTAACACACACAGCGTGATCAGGGGGATGGTCACCGCCAGCCAGGGGACTCGCTCCTTATGCTCCCCTTTCTGCAGGAGGATCGGAAAGAATGTCATGTATACATGTATGTGACCATGCCTTTTAAATATGGCACCCATTAGGAAGTGTTGTAACTAATGGGTTTATTAATGATTGGTTAATAAATCATTTTATTCATGTTTTATAGATAAATTAAAAGCAACCAGTTTGCTATGTTGGGGAAATCCTCCTGACTAGTGTTTATTCTCCTGCAGCATGACATTTGCCTTGCAGAGAATCTGGACAACAAGCCATTTATTAACAACATATTAACAACTGAACTTCAGTCTTTAACGCAGAGTTTTACAACAAGCCATCAAGTCTGTCATTTCCCCATTTTAATATGTTATTAAATTGATTCTAGCCCAGACGCTTAACGTTTCAAAAAGGTCAGAGACTAACAGTCGAATTGGAGAGGTCCCTCGATGAACTTAAGAGCTAAAAAGACAGAGGAAGAGTCGTCTTTGAGGGGTCGAGTTTTATCAAAGTAAAAATCAAACAAATGACATACAATTAACACAGAACATTTGGAAACATTAGATGTTTATGTCTCATTCAGAGCATTAGTGAGGTCAGGACTTAGTGATTACTTCTATCTTTGTTCTGACATAAAAATACATTTATAAAACATTTATATTTTTTATTACACACTGCAGAATTTTAGGGATGATGAGATTTTAACCAAGTGGGAAAAAGAGTTCCATAAGTTAGGACCCATTTATCTGATTGACAATCAGGATAAACACCAGCCAAAGGTATTTTTACTCGACACGACAGCACCAAAGACTCATAACTCATCGGTGCATTTATTAACATTGATAAAGCCATTAGTTGCAATTTATAGACCTGTTATAAAGGGTGCAGTTTATTTGATTGTCTATTGCTGTTGGAAAACATCTTATAAAATGAATACGTCATATTTAAGAAGTGGAAAAAGTGCAGATAGAAAGTTAATGTAAATACTAACTT
The DNA here is from genome assembly GCF_043641665.1 of Enoplosus armatus. Taxonomy (NCBI): domain Eukaryota; kingdom Metazoa; phylum Chordata; class Actinopteri; order Centrarchiformes; family Enoplosidae; genus Enoplosus; species Enoplosus armatus. Next base: position 21,796,810 of record NC_092183.1, on the reverse strand, counting down.
TCTTCATCTAAACATTCTGCTGTAAATGTCAGCATTTTATTTTCATATTACACTGTGTCTTGCACGTGAAAGTTTTGTTTGAATACGTTTTACATATTTACTGTTTCCCTTCATGGGCTGACTCTCTAGTTCCCTATACACTAACATACTTATATAACATATGTGTAACACAACCATCACTCAGATCCAGGTTCTAATGGAGCACATGTGCAGATGAGCCAGAGTCAGTGAAAAGACCTGTCCGTCACTTACGTTGCCCTCACACAGTGTGCCACTGAAGCCCGGCGCACATACACACTGGAAGTGGTTGAGTCGGTCCAGGCAGGTGGCACCGTTGAGACAGGGGCTGGACTCACACTCGTCTATTTCTGTCTCACACCTGAAACACATCAGCGGGGTTTTAACACAATGCCGACTGACAGAGGAGTAGCTCACACACACACACACACACACACACACACACACACTCCTGACCTTTACACTTGGATGTTGTTCAGAGACACTTTCTCATGAGTAGCAGGTGTGTGGTGAGGAATGTGCAGTGTGCTGCTCTCACCTGGCACCGGTGTATCCCGGCTTGCAGGTGCAGTTGCCTCCCGAGTCACCTCCTATACAAACCCCTCCATTAAGACACTCCGTGTTCGCATCGCACGCCACTGGAGGGAAACGCCACCTATTGGACACGGAAACACACTTATTACACTCGAATGTGTCATTTTGCAGTTTTTGCACAATTATGTGGCCTCCACCCAAAAAGAACAATTTTTACAATGATCTAAACTTGAGTGGGTGTGGTTGGACACTTTAATTGCATTAATAGTGGATTGTGTTAAATCAAATCAAGTGCTCCCTTTCCAAGGTCCCACCAATCACAACCTCATGTCATTGCCAAAATGCTAGTTTTATTTATATTTTATTTTTAAGCTTCTTCAAACGTTGCTATATTTTTGTTTTAATTTGTCCCTTTTCCGCCTTTATTGCTGTAGCATGTATTATCTATGGAAGCATGTATTACCTATGACAGAAATACACTCATCAACGCTGGAAAACGAAGCACAGGGATTGGATGAAGTGCAGTGGACCTTGAGACGATCACAACACACACAACATCTTCTGATACCCACTACCCTGCCTACTTCTGGCTAATGTTCAGTTGCAGAAAAATAAAATTGATGAAATAAGACGCTAACTACGCAACCTGAAACAAAGACCTTTACAAAGACCCGACTCCACCACAACATCCCGGCTCAAGCTACTGAACTTGAGTTTTTTGTTTTTTTGTTGCAAATTCAATGCACCACAGGAGTTTAACAGGGCACCAGCAGCCAGGTGACAGAACAACCAGATGGCATGTTTACTGTAGCTGGTAAATGGTAAATGGACCTCACTTCTATAGCGCTCTTTCAGCCTTTTACAACTTGGTCTCATTCACACACCGATGGCCGAGCTGCCATGCAAGGTGCTTGCAAGCTTAGGCAACTCTGTGCAACAGTGCTAACCACTGCACCACCATGTCGCCACCCCTCCCAGCTTTAATTACACACACACAACACACACACACTACCTACAGTTCAACATTTGAACAGACATGTTATTAGATTCCTAAAAGCTGAAAGAAAGCTATTTTGTTACCCTTATCATTCAATGTTAAACCAACTCCAACTCCTACAATGATGTCATTACACTGCAGCCCAATCAGGTCACTCCTGGCAATTCTCATGAATATGAGCAACACCTAAAATCCTAAAATGGAGTGTAAAGAAAGAGAAAGGTCTGTACTCACTGGCAGCGCTTGCCGATGTAGCCAGGAGGACACGAACATGTGTGAGCTCCCACCGTCTCCACACAGGTTCCTCCGTTCACACAGCTGAACTCCAGACAGTTATCCACCTCGTCCCGACAGTCTTTCCCTGCGTATCCAGGGTCGCAGTCACACTGGTAGTCTGCCAGAAGGTCTTTACATGTACCATAGGCACAGGGACCTGAGGAACACTCATCTATCTCCACCTCACACAGTTCCCCCTCCCATCCTGCGCTGCAGCTGCAGTTAAACTCGTTAAACTGGTCCTGGCATACACCCTGGTTGAGGCAGGGCTGGGAATCGCAAATCGGGTCACCTCGGCATCCTATGATTGGCTCGTGCCCACCCAGTCTGGAGAAGCGGCTCATCTGAGGGGCGTCAGGTACATTTATGAGCGGCAGGTAGACTCCACCCACTCTCACCTCCCCTAAACACCCAGTGTACTTCTCAGCCAACCAGATGTTGGTGTCATTGAGGAAATTGAGGTTGCCACCGACGCCGAAGCTGCCGCCAACTCTCTGCCCATCCACAATGAGGCGCCAGCGGGATGCTAACTGCGTGGGGTCGACCATGACGAGCTGGATTTGATGCCACGCTCCGTCAGCAATGACCCTGTCACTTGTGAAGGCCAGCAGCTCCGCACTCGCCCCGCTGTCCAGTTTGACCAGCAGGGAGGAGTTGAGCAGACCCAGGCAGAAGACCTCGGCCCTGCTGGCGGCCCGCAAGAAGATCCCGTTTGTGTCCCTCGTCCGTATCTCCATGGTGATGTTGGTTACAGGGCTCAGCAGGGAGCTGTTGGCAACATACTGGAGAGCATTGTCCTGAAAAGTGGCTTCAGTTAAACCTGCGGGAGGAGAGGATCATGTAAGATGTTTTGGAAAAGTTACTAACCAAGTAACCAAGAATTGTGCACAAGTGACGTCACGATTCAAGACTTAGTATGTGAAGAGTCATTTTTAGGTGTTACATGATCGATGCATTGATAACCATGAACTGATCTGCTGTCCCTGGAAGCAACACTTTCCCCTTGAAAAAGAATGTCTCTGACGTTCTCTTTGGTGTAAGGTTCAAATAGGTTTAATTATTGCTGATGGACTTGTACAGTAGAGCTCTGATGCTTTCCGAAATCCATCAAACCAAACTAAAAAAACTTGTTGTAGCTATCCAGAGGTTCTCCAAATAGTGTACAAAAAAAAGATTTGTTTGCTAGTTGGCTGTCACTAGCTGGTAATACATTAGTCATGGATAAACAATGTCAGCAGAATATTCATAATACACCCGCATCTGGATTGCCACACCCAGTGGAACAAATGTCATTAACCACCAGCAGTTTTTAATTTTCCTGTCTTTTGGACACTGAAAACACAACAAATGAGATCGAGGCTACCAGTCGTCTTGAAAACACCTCTTTTGTTTGTAGTAATTACATTAAGGTATCACATTTTAAGGTGCACTCCTTCTATTCTGTACATGAACGTCAGTTTCGTCAACATGGTTAATACCACTTTATCAAGTCTGTCAAAATAACTCTGATGATGTCATGAAAGCAGGCAGCACAAACTGGGGGGCTGTGGAGCTTGAAAGACATGGCCGTTCACCAGGCACAGGTGTAATGAAAGAACTGTCAAGTTGCATTATGGGGATTGGAGGATTCCAGGAGCTTGTAGCCTATACCAGGGAGTGAATGTCAGGACATTTTGCTTTTGATCTGTTGTACTGATTTTGTCCATTCTTTTTGTTTCCCCCAAAGTTTATGGGAGTGCTGTACTAAATCGTTGAGTATTCATTTGAAAATACTAAGGGATCTGAATCTACTGCTAACACAGTCAGGAGTTCAAATCCCACTGCAGTCACACATGAAAATCAAAAGGTAAGTAAACTCATCATGATCACTGGAATAGGGTAATAATAAAATCAGTGGGGAGCCCCTTTAATTGTGATACCTTGATGCAATTAGATTAGGTAAAGATGATTGGTAGCCTCTCTTTTATGCTTTGTGTTGTCAGTATCACATTTCTCACGTTCCTGTTTCCATTTCATTTCTGCTATTGAAAAAAAGCATCTACCATAAACTACATCTTTTTTTTTGTTTCTGTATTTCTGTATGTTGTAGGATTATCTTTCTTCTCAGCACATCTTGCAGTCAGACTCTGGAGGTCATGGAGTTTCCTCCCTCTCTTGTACTAAGTTACAGAGTTTTCCCTCTGATGTCAGTGAGGGCCTGGGGTTGGCAGGTTGTCCTTATCCATCTGATGTTAAATGGCTATTCAGAAACTTTTCGAGACCATAAGTCTAATTAAGAAATTAAGAACCAAACAAATACACTTGACCTGACCTGACCTGCCAAAGGATTACTCACACTCATAACCGTCCTGTAGGTCCACACAGCGCACTGCGTCAAAACAAGGGTTGTCGACGCACCACAAGCGCGTCTCGCACAGCCGCCCCGCGTAGTTCATGGAACAGTCGCACTTGAAGTCATTCCAGGTGACCTGACACTGTCCGCCATTGAAACAAGGCTCATCCTGTGCAAAGACAAACACAGATGGATGGATTAGATGATCACTTGTAAAATCTCTCACCTGATGCGACCGCGGAGGTAAAAAGCCGCAAAGAGGATTCGGCGGTAACTCGCAGATCAAGGGGATTCACGACTGGATCAATGTTAATAGGGCTGAGGCAAAACAGTGCAGCCCAGCTATCACAACAGCGCTGCAAGGTGCTAACACGGAGCCAAACACCGGCAAATCATATTAGTGTGTGTTTATCTGGAGCTTCTCATTGAAACTGAGTTGCCAGGCAGTTTTGTCAGTCTCTGATATGTTGGATGTCATGCAGTCTGCTTAATTACATAATGCATATGCTATATGGCTCTGGAGATGGCAGTGTCGGTTGGTCAGTGTTTCAGCCCACCACTTTGGTCCGAACTGAAATTTCTCAAAAACTATTGGATGTGCTGTTATTCAATTTCTCTCCAGAGAACAAACTCCAATGACTTTGGTGATCCTCTGACGCCACCAACAGCTCAAACCTTCTGCTTTTTTAACACAATTTACTTCATGTTCTTGGCATTGTTCATGGCAGAAAAGACTAAGGACCAAACTACCATTAGCTCAAGCTGCCCTTTTACAGTAATGCTAACAATGTGTTATATAGTGTGTTATTTAAAAGAGTTCAGCTGTGGCTGGAGGTGTAACATGTAGCCACATATTATAGTTTGATAATAAAATTAGTTTCTACATTAACATGCATTAACTTCCTCTCTTTTAGTTTTACAGTAGCAGTAATAGTAGTTATAGTGTTTGTAGTAGAAAATGTGCAGTAGAGAATAGCAGCAGAAATAGTAGAAATAGCAGAGGTGGTTGTAGTGACAGCTGAACAGTAGCTGTAGTGGAAATAGGTGTAGTTTTCTGGCTTTCTGGGTTCAACAGACCCTGACCTAAATGTTATTGGATTACCATGGGAACTTAAACTGAAATGCAATTTTGTTGTGGTGTGAAAATAGTCAGATTTAAAGATTCCTAATTGTACTCACTACAGACATTTTAGTCACATTACAAAACCTAATATAATTTCAGAGTTTCTCTACATTTCCCATGATTGTAACTTTAGTCTATTCTGTAGTTAAAGTGGTGGTCATGCAGCACACTATATATTTCTCTTTCACCTTGCATGTGTCATCACTTTGGCATCCTGGCAGCATGTTCTCCTCTGTGCTTGCCTGGTAAACTTCCACACCCTCTGGATGATCCTCAGTGGTCAGATGCTTGTGGTCCAGCCGAATGTCCTGCAGGCAGCCCTTGAAGTTTCCACCCCAGGCGCTCATGCTCTTGCCTGCGGGGAGCCCTCCAACGTACGCCACATCCCCTGCCTCTACACTCACATTCCCTAAGGCGCGATGATTCCCTGCTTTGGGGAAGACCACATGGCCATAGTGTACCTTTACAGTCACCAAATTACTGTTGCCATCTGTGACAAACTTGGCCTCGGACAACAATGTGGTGTGAGGGCTGTAGATCGCGACGGTGCCCTCCTTCAGATAGATTGTCAGGTAGGGCTTTCCATCTCGACGGAGCTGCAAGAGCAGGCCATTGTGTTTGAGGGAGCGCATTAGAAAGGAGATGGTGAAGTTGTCTCCATGGGTTTCCGAGATGTTGAAGGCAGCATAGCTAGTGGTGTTCTCATGGCCGAAGGTCCAGGTTGGATATTCTGGGGTGGGGGTGAGAAGCACAAAGTTGTCAGTATCTTACGCCAACACACATGCTACATGCTACATCAGCAATACTTTATTTTGGTTTCCTTTAAGAGGCACAGCATGTGTTGCGTGGCTCTGAAGGAGCATTTTCAAGATCACTTGTGCGTCTCGGCTTGGTTTTGAACTATAAAACTTATGGGAAGTGTAGGATCCAGTGGTTTTGGAGTTTGACCCATACAGGAGGGAATAAAAGTCCTAGAAGTACTCTACTTTTCATGTCTTATGTAAAGCACTTTTGCCTTGCTGTTGAAGTACAAAACTAAATTGCTGGAGGGATCCTTTGACACACATCATGCATTATTTTCAATGGGAGTCATTTGTAGTCGTGAGCTGGTTTGGGAATTGCTTGATATGACCTTTCAAGAGTACACAAAGATAAACACTTATAAGACTACCAGGCATTCTTAAAATTACATTAACCTGTGGTACATATAGTTTTGTTTTTTATTTTTGCACCAAAAAGCTGGTGGTGAAGCTCAGACTTTGATTGGTTTGAATTTTCATACAGTCACCAAAAACCAGCTTTGAGCTTTCGCTTTGAGTGGGATACAAAAATGTGTGGTTGTCTTAAGAAAGACACCCCACCTGCAGAAGAATTACAACAGTTCTTCCTGCATATAGTCTTGGAGACCCCCACTTTGAAAAGCTCCTGATCACTAGCCAACCGTAAGTAGTGTTTTTGCTGTAAAAGAAGAGCACAAACCTATAAGTTATAGTGTAAGTACTCTCACCTTTCTCACAGCTTTCTCCATAGTAGGGCCGGTGACACTGACAGCTGGCACGAACCCACATGTCCACACACTGCCCACGTTGCATACACGGGTCATCCAGACACCAGTCTTTTTTGCCACATCCCATTTCCAAGCCCTGGTTCTCCTCTCTGATGAGGTCCTGAGGCAGAAGCAGCTTATGGTCAATTTGAAGGTCTTCCATGCAGCCAATGAACCCCCTTCTGCTGGACGTACGGGCTAAGTATTCCTGCGGTGCCCCTCCAATGTAAAGCTGTTGAAAGGAGCTGCGCTGGAGGAAGATCAGATGGTTGTAGCCCTCATTCTTCACCAAGCAGTCTTCCTCACAGCTGGGTCCTTTTACGACCAGAACCAGCCTCTCATCCATGGTCATGGTGACCTGGTGCCATTCCCCGTTATTGACTGGGCCGGAGTAAATGACCTGCAGTACTTTCCCTGACTTCACCCTGGCCTGAAGGGAGCCCCCGACAAGCTCCAGGGAGATGAAGCGCTCCACGGTGCCCCGGTAGTACAGCACCATGTCGGGCAGAGTGCTCTTGAATCGGAGCTGCATGTGGAGCCCTTGGTTGTGGTCTTTAGTCTCTCGTTTGGTCCTGTTTTTGGAAACAGGCAGCTGCATGTGGACGTAGCCCTCGGCGTTGAAGGAGAAGGTGGTGGAGGTGTTGCAGAGTTCGCCGGTCCAGCCAGGCGGACACAGGCAGGTGTAGCTGTGCTCTCCATCGTCGGTCAGCACAGGGACGCACCCTGCTTCGTGTTGACACTGATGCTGCTGGCAGCCGACCAGACGGACGTCACAGTCTCGCCCGCCCCAGGGCTCCTGGCCAGGCTCTGGCATGGGGCAGTGACACCTATAAGAGTTGGAGGCGTCTTCGCACGTGGCGCCATTCTGGCAAGGATTGCTGTCACACTCGTTGATGTCCACCTCACAGTGTACACCTGCATGAAGAGGCACCCGCATTTAGTACTCTAACTTGCTTTAACAACACTGCTTCCTCAGCAGCCAAACTCATGATGGAATCAAATTGAATCTAATAATTCAATCACATAGATCTGGTTAATTAATCAAACAACAAGGGGACTGCACTGAGAGCCTGGAAATGTCAAACTACAGTAGATTACTTAATTAGATACAGAGCTAAGCATGCACGCATACAGATGAACAGGCAGGTTTGGATGAGGCGACAGTGTCATTTGCAGATGAGGAAGTGAATATAGGAAATAGCCAATAATTGCACAATTAGAGGTGAATTAGATTTGCACAGATTCCCACAACACAATCAAATTGAAATATTGCACTATATGTTCGTTAGACAAACTTGTGCCACACACACACAGTCTACCTGCCTGGTTTCAGTAGTCAGAGCTGCCTCATCAGCCCACAGTCAACATTAAGCCCTGACAGCAGCAGTCAACTTGCATTAACATAGTCCTTTAAAATACTCTACACCCAAGGAACCCTAAAGCTGTCCGTCCTCTCCTGTGCCAAAGACTCCACCCTCATATGCAGGCACGCAACTTTCATCTTTGTTAGTGTAGCATTAAAGTGCTGTACCATACTGTACCTGTCAGCCACCAGGGCCCACAGCAGCACAGCAGCAGCAGCGTCAACCTGCTTCCCCCCATGATCCACAGATTCAACAGCCAACACACTCCTCACACTGCTGGACGGCAGAAGTAACACCACCAGGTCCTCTCTCTCTCTCTCTAGCTTACAAAGCAGAAGTGCCTCCACTCCTCCACTCTGTACCAGGCAGACAGGCAGGAATGATTACCAGGCAGCCCTGCCCACCTTTTCTCCTCCTCCCTCTCCTCCATCCCTCCCTGAATCCCTCCCTCACACGCCCCTGCTCCTCTCCTGTCTGCAGCCCAGCCCTGGCAGAGTGGTAAGCCTCCAGCCTCCAGCTGGCTCCTGTCAGTGTTTGACAAGAGGAATGCAGTGCTGCAGTCCCCTCCCTGTTCCGTGCGCTGGCCTGTGGATGCCCACTAGCGGCAGGAGCTGCTAGAATGAAGCCGCAGGGGGTGCTGCCGGTTCTGGGCTTCAGGTGGGCCAGGCCTGAGCACAGCTGGACCGATTTGATTAACATTTGCATGTCAGATAGTCAGTCTCATCCACCACTGTGTCTGATTATACCACATTAGAATTATTGCCTACGGGAAGACTTGAACCTGAACTGATTCAGCACCAGTATGTTACAGTATGCGCTGGTATTACTAGCAGTGACTAAGAAAGAACATTAGTGGCAGTGAAAAAAATGTTTATTTGAGTTCTGACATTAATCCTGAAGTTATGAGGGAAAAGAACAAAATTCAGCCTTCAAACTTGGTTGACCTTAGTTTAAGTTAAACATTATAATGTTTGAATTTTATTGTCAATTATGAGATAAAAAAGTATCTCAGAATTAAGCTTAATCATTAACCTTGCGACCAAAATCTTTCTATACAGGGATAGTGACGTGACAAGTCTTCTGTTCCCAGAATTCCTGTTCTTACTTCATCGTTTCCCACCATGCTGTCAGATTTCTGACTTTAGAAATTGTCTACATTTTTTTAAATCCACAATTAGTGTAAAAATTATGTATTTCTGTGTTTTGTTGTACACTCGCCAGGGGTGGGTGGGAAAAGGTGGGATAATAGTTCATTAAAATGTTACGCCTGAATTATATGTTCTGTTAAATCCAAATAACAGTGATTATTCACTTCTTCAGTAATGGCAACACTCACAGCACTCGGTGATATAAACGTTGTTTCAAAGGTTTTTTTTGACCACCAACATTTCCAAATAAAATTCTGAAAGAACCAGGAAATTAATCAATTATGGGGTTTCGACTTTGGCATAAAAAAAAAAGAGTTAAAAGCCAGGATTTACAGAATGAGAACAATGCAGATTGTTTTGTCGCCTGATCTCTAATTGACCGAATCAAGCTTTGAAATCATGGCTGGCTTAACGGCCAGTTACAGCGACGACCACCTCGTGCACGTGGAAAGTAACAACCTCGCTTACAAGTGTCATACAAAGTTAATAGGATCATATTTTTGAGCCATGTGGAGTTCTCCTTTATCTTTGCTCGCTGTTGCACAAGAGCGATACGTTCACGGTGTATCATGCTATCATAATGAAGTGCAGATCGAGCCCTTGTTTTGCTCACAATGTTTGGTATGATCTCTTTTTCATCAGGCTTTAATTAGGTCCCTAAGCAGCTTTGCTGTAATCTCCCCTCCCCTTGACAAATTTCTAAGGAGACCCCCATTTTAATGCCCAAGGTGGACTGCCTGACATATGGCACCTTTTATTGGCTTTGTTGTTTTCCGCCACGCTCGTCCATACCATATGCCCTCTCATCCTCTCCTATCCTCGGCTCTGCCGCGGCCTCCACATCGCGTGGCCATAATGCCGTTAGCCAAATTAGCTGCGCATTTTGTTGATGAGAGCTTTTGGCCCAGATTCCTCACTTCTAAATCCAGATTGTGTTGTTTTCAAGGTCAGCTTTTGGTGCGGTTCCTCCTGTTTTGAGTGATGCAGTGACAAATCTCCTTTAATGAGGAATTAATACCTTGGCTGGCCACGAGGAATGATCAGCAGGAGGAAGATTAAGCCTTTATTGTTTGGCCAAGGAGACTCTGAGACCTGGCGCTAAGGTTATCTGTCTACACTGGCTCCTGCTGCAGACCTTCAGTTCAGTTCAGATCTATCTTGTCCCCCGCAGGGAACTTCTTTTTGCAGTGAGGCAAAACAGTGCAAAAACAATAAAATATGCAATGTTAAAGTGCAAATACAATGATTACTATTACCTAATAACTTGTTATCAATGTAAAAGAGAGTTGGCTTGTGACACATGACGTTTAATCTAATCAAATCTAGTCCAATAACACATTAGAATACAACAATAAAGAGAAGTTCAAATAAATGTCCAAAAAATAAAATAAGATACAGTATTAGGCTGTGTAAGGAAGGAAAAGCAGTTTCTAATACTGGTATTTGAATTTAGTGTTTTTATTGTGCAACTAACGGTTGTTTTTATTATTATTTTATCTGATTAATGGATTGATGGTTCGGTCTATACAATGTTTTTTTTTAAAAATGTGAAAAATGCCCATCATAATATCCTGAAGCCCAAGGTAACATTTTGACCTGCAGTCCAATGTCGGTCAGTTTACAATCATAACAAAATAGAGAAATGTCGCAAATGTTTATTGGGGAAGTAACCAGTGGAATGATCAGCTCTGCTAGCGTTAACAAAAACCCTCAGGAAATGTTCTGTATGATGCATCTCTTACCAGAGGAGAGGATGTAAAGAGGGTTCACCAAAATGGACATTGCTTTTATGATAAATTACAGTAAAAAAAAAAAAACATCTGACAAGGTGGACTGCTTTTTTTTTTAACCAGCCATCTTAATACTTAAACTTTGATGTCATAGATCTTTTTGTAGTTGTCTCGCCACCACCAGCTGAGAGAAGCTCCTCCATTTCCTTCATGCACTTCATCAGAAGAGAATAGTACATCAACTCTCTTTAGCGTGCTAACAGACTATTTTGAGTATACTTTGTCACTTTTCCATTGTGCAACACAACAACAGGCCCAAAACCTGCTTGGAATTGGTATGTAGTATGGTGTTGGGACACAGTTACCATTTTGCTCCCCTTTCTAACATATTGCCTCAGTATTCAAGTCAAAGTTCAGTTTCATCAATATACCGAGGTACACTTTCCACTGTTTCCCTTTAACAACAGTCCGGGATAGTCATGTCTTCAGTTGTTCAGCCTCACAGCTGTTGAATGAACAGTACCAGGGACATGACACAGCCACGTGGGGTGCCTCTGGAAGAAGAGCAGCACAGTTTTGTTAGGAGATAAGAGCAGAAGAGCAGACACGAGGTTTCTCCTACCTGTGAAGCCGTCTGGACACACACATTGATAAGAGTTGACCAGATCCTGACAGCTTCCTCCGCTCTGACACGGAGCAGACACACACTCGTCCACATTCACCGAGCAGTTGTCTCCTGCGGACGGAACAAGTTGATGAGATCCATATCTACGTCCTCTTCGCTTCATGATGAGTTAATGGGGCAATGCACTTACCAGCGAATCCTGGCAGACAGTGGCAGATGAAGCCAGCTGCCTCTTCATAGCTGAAATTGGCCTTGCTGAGTTCAGGCAGCGCAGCGTGGTTCAGGATATCTGAGCGCTGGAAACACTCGCCACCGTTCTCACAGGGACGCTGCTCGCACTCGTCTACATCCACCTGGCAGTTCTCTCCCTCATAACCTGAAAACACAAACACATGGTTAAAGGATAAAAGGAGTTAAAGCTGCGGGGCATCTTGGACAATGTTTCACATCCTCTCCATGACATACTGGTCAGACACAAGAGCAGCTTCAGTGGGAGACTCATTCCTCCCAAATATACAACAGAGCGCCACAGGAAATCATTCCTGCCTGTGGCCATCAAATAGTTCAACTCCTCCCTCTGAGTGTCACTAACTCAGAAGAAACAGACTGGAAACCTGGACCTACTTCACCTGTTCATATACTATTATTATTATTATTATTATTATATACTATTTATTCTTTATTCTTTAAATGTGCCAGTGCAATACATATATGTCATACACAACAGTGCAATATATATATATATATATATATATATATATATATACAGTATACACACATGCATATACATTGTTATTGTATATATTTTTTACTTATATTTTCACTTAGATACTGTAAATGTGTATATTTTTATATTTTGTACATACTTTCTAATCTTGAATGGGAGCACCGGTACTGTACAATTTTCCCCCGGGGATCAATAAAGTATTTCTGATTCTGATAAGGTTGGATTTCTTTCAAGCCTATATAAACAGTTCAGCTGTCAAATTTGTCTGAATAAAGCGAGCTGAACATTCACATTTTATTCACTTTAATTGACTATGTCCGACTGCTGAAGCCCTCTATTAGCTTCAGTTGAAAGCATTTTTTGCACCAACGTGACAATTTCCTCACTAGATTCGGTGGAGACCCCTTTAGCGACTTTTACCAAAAAGGAGCCTATAGTGACAAACCTAGCTACATTTGTGGGCAGACCTTTGGTTTTTTTCTACAAAATTCACATAGAACCAGTTTATTCCAGTGTCCACAGTCTCTACAACAGCTTTCATAACACGTTTTTGAAACTTCAGGTAGATTTAGATCCATAGATGAGAAATAATATATACTGTTAAAGCTAGTTAGAGTCAAGTTTATCATGATATACAAATTTGAGTGCAATGTAATCCAGCTACTTCTCATAGCAGGCTTTAGCAACCTTCCATTGATAACAGTTGGCAATATTAAAGAACTGTGGCTGCACAAGGGCTCAATCACCATTGCTTATAGGCAGCATGAACAGAGGGAATAATTACAGTGACTAATAGCTCTTATATTGGAGATATAAGAGACAAGACATATTTGAAAAAATCTGAACATATCCTTTAAGTCTGTGAAATCTGCACAAGGTGCCTTCAGGACACGCACACACCCAACTTTCACAAACACAATTATGACAGCAAAAATCACACGAAGACTGCCGACGTCTGCACCTCTCTCTCTCTCTCTCTCTGTCGCAATGTGCTCATGCATCACTTTTCATAATTCATCACAGCCCTGAAGGACTTAAAGAGTGCCATGCTGCTGTTTTTTTTTTTTTTTTTATAGAGCTCTGCCATAAATAGTGAATGGTGCAATGGTGCACAGCCCCTGCTCTTCAGCCCCCTCTTGTCTTCCTAAACTCAAAGGGTCAGATCATCCAGCTCCTTTTGTTCAGTTTGATTTATGTGTGGGAAAACCTCCAGCATGAGGACGCTTCACATGTGTGAAAGTTCTAGCTAGCCTTCCCCCCCTCAACATACATTTTCTTTTCAGATTTCAGTTTAGTGATCAAGCAGAGCCCTTGTTGACTGTTGCAATCTGAATATCAAAGAACTGTTTACACTGTGATTATGTCGAGTGTAATGGCTATACAACAAATTACAACAACCTATACTGAGCAGAGTGCTGCAATCATGCTGGAGAGTTGGTTTATGAGGCGGTGCTCAGAGTGATGGTGTACCTGGCCAGCAGAGGCAGTCGTACTGGTTGATCCCCTCCAAACAAGTGGATCCGTGCTGGCAGGGGTCAGACGCACATTCCGGAATGTCCTCTTCACAGTGGTCGCCTGCAAAGCCCGTCCCCTCACAGTCACACTCGTAGCTAGAAAAGAGCAGAGGCACGAATACGTCTTATGTCTTATGCTGTAACTGTCGACAAGATGAGGTGGATAGTTAGATCTTTTTTGTGCCATTCGTCTTTGAAAAATCACTGGTTAGAAAGATAAACAGATGGGGAAATTGCACAAAGACACATTCTGAATTCAGATTTTTTTTAAATCAACAGCTCGATTTTCTAATGGAGGAAGGAAAAATGAAGACAAAAAGAATGTTGAAAAGGTTGAAAGATATCATAAAATCTCCACAGAAATTTCATGGGCCACAAAACAAATAGAATCAGTATTATTTCAGCTGATGCACACAATAAACGCAGAATCTGCACTTGTGATTTGCTCATCATCGCAGGCCTACTTGACCTTTTGAAGGGCACTTACAGTAAAATGATCACTCAGTTATATAAATGGGTGTCCTCAGGGGGGTCAACTTCAACTTCCTGCCCAAACCTGCACTGTGATCCACTGTCTTGTGGACCATTTTACATCCGTTGACTTGTCCCTAAACATCTCCCTCACTCCCTGCGGTTCCAATCGGTGTATTCCACGTATTCTCACCGCCTCCAGCCGTCCAGTGAGTCATCACAATAGCTGACAGTAAGTGGATTAATTCTTATCCCCGGTCAACTTTAATGTCTGCCGTGCAGCCTCAGGACACAACACACTGCTGGATGACACATCGGCCTTACCAGGCTCAACATGAGAGGCACATATAAACACAGACAAAGACGGACAATAGAAAGTCACATAGAAATTTGCACTATGTATTTTGGTTATGCATATGATAAGAGAATCATCTCTTGCAACCACCAGTCTAACTCAACGTAACCATCGGCCTAACCTTGATTAGAATTGGACATTTGATCAGGTACAGTTGATTGATTCATAAATAAAAGGCTGACCATTGATGTTCCCCCTTAAGATCAAGGTAATATCAAATGTTATCCATAAGTTTCACAGCTGTGCACAAAAGACGTTGTAAACTGTTTTGTAGAGCAACTCAGTACCAGTTAACCGGTCACTCAACATACATTTTAGACTACTAAACCTTCCGAAAGGCAGGGTCTGAACTCCCCTGTTTCTTTCCTCCAGTACATTTTCCCATGAGTCTGGAGTCAAACCAACGATAGAACTATCCTTTATAATGTCGTTACCCCCCATACAGTACAGCAACAGAAAACATGGCACTGGATTCAAAACATTTTGCATGAACTGCATATTAATTCTTAGCAAGCAAGTTCAGTTTCATATCAATATGAACTGCCAGACCTTGTTTATACTACAGTACTACAGTGTGTAACTGTTTAGCCATGAGGTTGCATTGTATTTCAAAAACCCAAACCACTAAAATTGTATGTGTGGGCATGTGCAGTCAGTATAATCCTACCTGTTGACCCCGTCTATGCACTCGCCCTCATTTAGACAGGGCATGCTGGCACATTCATCAATGTTGACCTCGCAGTCTTGGCCCTGGAAGCCAGCCATGCACTCACACGAGTATGAGGCGACGTGGTCTCGGCAGGTGGCGCCGTTCTGGCAGGGAAGCACCTCGCACTCGTCGATCTCCACCTCGCAGTTAATCCCTGCAGGGGACAGAGCAGGGATGGCAGGGGGCCAAGGCGTAAGGTAGGCAACACACCTAATTATCTTAGCACACGTACAGCCACAACACAATAACACTGGAGCTGCCAAGAGCTCTGCTGCCGACGGACAACAGCGACACAGACTAATGCTATTTAAACAGAGCCATGCAACCTCTTTTCAAATGGTTAATGGTATAAAAAGACAGTAAATAAAGCAATTTACTATCTGTACTGACTGTACTAATCTATATGCTCAGACATGTAGAATTTCATTCACAGATGTAGTGATTTTTTTTAAATTATACTCCTAAAATGATATGATCATATCAATCAAATGATCATATCATATTAATTACATATCAATCATTAAAAGTAAGCTTTTTTCTGTTTGCAAGGTACCCGTGGATGCACAGACAACTATCAGTGGATTACTCTGATATTCCAGAAAACTTAAAAACATGATGATTCTTGTGTCATCATGATGTATTTGTGATGAATGATGTATCATGTCTGTGTGTTCAGATCAGAGTTATTACTCCTGGGGGTTGTGATCCGCCAATCCGCCAAAGGGGTTGCAAGATTAACATGAGGGGTCGAGAGATGTTTAACAGAATAGGAAGGCAGAAGAAAAATGTTTCTAATATATATTATGATTTTTATTTCTAATTTTGGCATCTTTTCTTGTGTACGCTTTTACTTATTCAGGTTTCTTAAAATGTTTCCAATAAAAAAACAATCAGTCTTTGGTTGAACCGGTTGAAACCTGCAGGCATATGCAAACTGTGAGGGGTCCGAAGCAGACTTAGCTTGGTTTTCTTGGGTTGCAAGTCAAAAAAGGTTTGGAACGACTGAAGCACAGCAGGGTTAAGATTATGTAAAGATCATGGTTATGGCAAGTAAAGTATGGGCTAAGGTATGGTTGTGGTTAGGCAGCTGGAACGCAACAAAGATTGTGTTACAGTTCATAAAAAGGAAAGCATAAAATCAGGCCTGTGACAGGACACAATCGCTGGTATCCTACATGAAAGTCAGATGTGCTACACACTACCACCACCCTGACCTCCACACTCTTACTTTCTGCTTCACCACATAACGGCCACACTGCTTCCTTTATTGGCACTGAACGTTGGTATTGGTGTTGCATCCAATATTGGCCTAATTCCTACAGATATTGGACTGATATGGCCAAGCCAACCAGAACTCCTATTCTGGACTTCTATCCTATCCCAGGTTTGCTGTGTGTCAGTTACAATTAGTCATTTTTAAAAATACATACATATATTTAGGAATAAGCAGCTTTATGAAAATCCAGCTTTATGCTTATATGGAGGGTGCGTAATTGAATTTCTGTTTTCCTCAAATGTATAAAACTCTGGGAATCAAAGAATACTTGAAACTGAAAATGGTCAAACGTATTCATATCCAACGTCTGCTCATTAGCCAAGAATCTTTGATCCAATAACGTAAATTTCTCATTTAAAAAAAACTCAGCCAGTCATAACCCTGACTCACTATACACAGCGTCTTACCTTTGAAGCCTGGAGCGCACTCACACCTGTAGTGATCCACCTCGTCCACACATGTGCCGTTGTTCTGACAGGGTCGTGAGGCACACTCGTTGATGTCCAAGTCACAGTGGTAGCCTTGAAATCCAGGCACACAGAAACACTGGTAGGCGTTAACTCCGTCTTTACAGATGGCGCCATTCTGACAGGGCTCAGACAGGCATTCATCAATGTTCTCCTCACAGTTCCTCCCCTGGTACCCTGCGGCACACTGGCACAGGTGCCCAGTGTCAGGGATGTCCATACAGGTGCCACCATTCTGGCATGTTTCCTCTGAACAAGTAGTCACATTATCCTGGCAGTCCTCCCCTCCCAATCCGAGGGGGCAGTGGCAGGAATAGCCATTGACTCCATTGACGCAATGGGACTGGATGCCTTTGCAGGGGTTGCTCTGACATTCATCCACATCCTGGGTGCAGTTGAGCCCTGCAAAGCCATCCGGGCAGTGGCAGGTGAACTCGTCAGTCCCAAGCTTGCTAGTACAGTTGGTGCAAGGTGCCATTAAACAGGAGTCATACAGCTCATCGCAGTTGTTGCCCATGTACCACACGGGTCCTTTGGGGCACAGGCACACATAGTCACCCATGTGGTCAATACATGTGGCGCCATTGTTGCAGGGAGACGATAAACACTTGTCTGCTGCTGCTGTGCACAGCAGACCTGGAATGGAAGACAAAATTGCAATTAAAGATGCAATAGGCAAGTACACATCCTGCCCTACAGACAGACAAAGTTAGAGACTAGCTGATGAACATTTAGCAGTTATATTGTTACACTGTTAATTCAGTGTCTGGTTACTTATTACCGACAAAACTCTGGGACTTGGATCTGGCTACATTTCTAGTTTTTTGGGGGGATTATGGAGGAGCTGTGAAGTTAGAATGAGCAACCATGGCTGAACAGACAAAAACAAGAGTGCCATCAAAAGACATCACAGTACAGCTTTTAACTGACCTTGGAATGTGCTACTAAAACACAAAGTAGCATGAGCGCTAATCGCCAAAAATACACATAAACTCACAGATCCTTCGTTCTGTTGATCTGAGATGTCCCCAAGAATAAAGGTAATGGTGCATACTTAGAATGTTTACCAAAAGCCGAACATAAAGGTACTGTGAATGACCACTTCTATACATACACAGTACACTGTCCTTCCCCCATAAGCTTTAGCTGTATTATCCTCTGTCTTATACGGTGGGCTACTTGCTTAGAAACCAATATAGTGATGAAGAGTTACAAGCCCCTCTTTCCTCAGGACTTAAGGTGACAGCAGATGGTGTTAAAAGTAAACTTATTACGACCAAGCTAGCAGCTGTCAGTGTTGTCAATGAAAGTTTCACTCACTACTGTTCGTACACAGTTTTGGACGTCAGGGTGTAATGTGTAGGACAATAGTGACAATACATACTGGAATCAAACTCATGCAAAACCTGCATGAACTGCAGGGTTGCCTTGTCCCCAACCTTCTGACCATTCTGTTATCACCACCATCCACTTGTACACAAGAAATATAGAATTTACTGAACACATTCATGCTCTCCAGAGGATGAACCCTCCTGGAAACTCTATGAACTTTCACGCTCCACAGAGGAAAAGCCTTCTTGAATTTGGAGTTTCAATAGCCTGCAGTGTGGTGCCATTATGTGGTTTTAAGTTTAGCCTCACCACTGCAAATGCCCATCAGTATGTTGTTAGTCAGGTAAAATGAGGTGTGATGAAGTCTTATAGTCTTGTTTGTTTTTCGGAAATGAACAGATTTAATGCAAGACTATGTCACTTTTAGTAAAGGCCGGTGTCTGTGGCCATGAGTGGCAATTACAGGATGAAAGCATTTTCGACTTCCCTTAATTTTCAAAGATTCAGTCACTTAAGACACGTCTTGATTGAGAGCAAGTGGACAATGAGCACAAAACAACAACCTAATACAAATGAAGACAGAAGAACAATTAAGAAGTATTTTATTAATCCGTCTTGGAATGGAATCATGGTACTGTAGGGTACTTTGGATAAAATGTGCTCCTCTGCTAACAAGTCATCAACTCCAACATCCCAATAACAGTGCTTTCATATCTTTCCCACTGCATCCACTTTAACACCCCCCAGTTCCTCTCACATGCATCTGCTCTCACTTCCTTTATCTGCTCTTAACACCGAGCCTTCCTCCTCACATCAGTCTCTCACTTCTCCTCCCACCGCCTTGATAAATCCTGAGAGGAGCTGAGTTTTCTGTGCTTCCTCTTTCTTAATTTGAATGCTGGTAACAAGTCCCAGGATATTTTTTACAACCTAAGCTGATGTTTACACTGTTAGAATGAGGTGCAATGACGAGCAAACAGACTTGAGTCAGTGAATTTATGGTGGCTGGAAATGTTTCCTGAAGAGTTCAGACTTTGAAAAATGTCTGAACTCTTGTTTGATGTGTTTTGTAAAGAAGTACTTTGCAGGTTGGCAAAGTGTAGCTCCCAAGCTGTAGAGTCTCAAGTGTGCTGCTGGAATAATTATAGACTTTTTCAGTTCAATTAAGATCAATTTATAAATTTAACAAGAGAAAATAGAAATTAATGAATTAATTCAATTTGCATTCAACTGATGAAAGTTGATTTGACTAGCCAATCAGTGTTTCCCAATTCTGTCTTTAAATGCTGAATTGCTAATTCTAAAAAGGCTTTTAAGTTACTTTTTGGTATTCCACCTACTATCTCGATCCCACGATTAGTTTGTCTCCTCCTTCAACAGTCACAGTTTACGTTTTATGATTACTTTAATTGAGAAACAGCTCTCTTTGGTTTGAAGGAAACCATTGAACCAATAGCAAGACTACACAAAAGAGCTTATAAGATCCTTGGCAACCTTCCCCCTTGGACTCACCACAGCACTGCACTTTCACATTCGCAACGCCCTGACTTCTCAGAACTACACGAACAATCTAGCCATTCAATTTTACTTTCAGATCCAAAACAGTAAACCCCCCCCCCACCCCCAACACTTACTGCTCTACTGCACATCACTAGATCAATTTCACATGGCACTTATGCCAGTACCAGCTGAAAAAAACAAATATGGTCAGAGCTAAACACTATCCACACTTAAGTACACTTGAGGGTTCCAGTTTGGGGGTTTAAAAATATGGTCACCCTAACCAAACAAGACGAAGGGTCTACAGTCATGCTAGCAGCTCTGTGAGTACTGTGTTAAGGGGCCAGTATACTGAGTCAGAACTGCTTGTCGGATGGTTGAATAGCTATCCAACGTCGGATTAGGGGGGGGTCTGTAACTTTCCAAAACCTCCCCGAAACCAGGACTATCCTGTAAAGCTGAACTCAGTCAGAACCTTGCACTTTAACCTGCACTACCTGTAATCTTGTGAATCCTGTAGAGGAGGGTTGACAGAGACAGTGAGGGTCTCCTCACTCTTCACCCCTTCATTCAAACCCAATCACCCCCTCACACATTCCAGGGAGATGATAACAGCTCCTCCTACCTACACCCCCCCTCCCCCCACACACACACTCACACATTACTGAGCTCTTCATAGATCATGGTTATGGCCAGACAGGGTTGACCCCTAGCAGCGACTGGTACCATCATCTCCTCCCAACAATAACACTGAGCAGAGCAGCCGACTGTTAGCAGGTAGAAGGATGTCGGGATCAAACCACAGATGCTCTCCAGAGACCTCACCTCTCTTCAGAGGGGGATTAGTTTAACATCAAATCAGTACTCCCTCTGATGAGAAGCAGGGAGTCGATTCACATGTAATCATGCCGCTTCGTCCCTCTTTGATGAAGTCTAATCAGGCTCGCAAATAGACCTCAAAATGTATCTTTACTTTATATGGATTATTATTATGGACACGCTGTAGTTTATTTTGCCTCAATCCCACACACACCGTTTCAGTAACGCTTGATAAAAACTACAGTGACCAGCTGTTTTAGGAAATTACTGAGCCTTTTTAAAAAAAAAAAATCTGTGTGGAAGTAATATAGTTAATGACAGTGAGAATATGTTACGCTGAAAGAATATAAGTTTGCTAAAACAATTTAGCCTTTTTTAGAGTTTTTAAGGGCCTCTGCAAAAGGCAGAGGGGAGAGCAAGAGAAAGTGTTTACCCCGAGTCACGACAACGGCAAACACAAAGTCAACGGAGAGTCTTGCTGCAGGGCAGAGGAAGCAGCAATGCTATGACTCACGGAGAGAGGGAAGACCCCGACTAACGCACAAGTTGAGCTCAGAGGAATTTTAGTGAATCACCACAAGAGACTGGCAGCTCTGCCTGGGTTCAGCTTTGTGCTCCAAAGGCTCCACAGCAGGTGGCTGCTTTGCTTTATAAAAAAAAAAAACGAAAAACAAAAAAGATGCTCTCTGAATCAGTCACAGTTACACACTGAGTCAGAGACGCACACCTTTATGTCTCCCGCATGTGCTGCTGCAAAGGCTGTGTCATTTCTAACACATTCAAATAGTTTTTGTTTCGTTTGGGGGGGGGGGGGGATAAAGGCTTTTTAAACTTTTATTTGACAGATTAGAATCCTAGGACTAGGTCATTATAGTTACAATGAACTACAAATCAATGTGAGTATTTCTGGAATGAATGAGTCATTTCTGAGGGTTTTGAAACTTTCTTCCTTACAGAGGGGTATACAGAAGTACTAGGTTTAGCTTTAGTGGACTCTTTTACCCCCATATTTTTCATCTTTCTAGGTCACCGTCTCTGTCGCTAAGTCGCACTTTTAAACTGAAAGCTTAGGATGCACTTGTCACCTCTGTGTGTATCATCTGGAGATGGCAGGCCAGCAGAGGATGGTTCTTGTGATGTTTTTTTTCCCTCTTTCCTATAATTGCTGTTGTTCTGGCTTGATTTCATTAAAGCTAACAGTCTGTATTTCAGGCTGTTTCCTCTCAGTAAATTGGTTGGTAAATGCGAAGGATGTTCTTTTGTGTGCTTTTCTTTAAAAGGAAGTCTTGGATATAGTCGTCTACCTAGGCAAACCCTGCATCTTCCAGTCCCTGTCATCCTCATCTTCATCATCACTTCATGTGCCTGCTCCCCGTTTTTTCTCCGCTGCTGTCTTTTTCTTTAAATCCTTAAGAGCTCAGAGTGCCAGGTCTCTTGCCATGCTCCTTAATACCCCTCGCTCCCTCCATTCAAAGCTGAGACAAAAAAAAAGCTGTGCAGCAGCGCAGCCGGACGCTTAGCTCGTTACCATGGTGATCTTTAACAATGCCGCCACCCAGCCAATCCCTCGCTGCCGGGCCGCAACCGTTTAAACGAGCTTCAGACGCTTCACACAAATGAAGGTCGCGGGAAAAATGGGTCAACAGGGTTTCATAAGGTTCTGGGGTCGACCAAGACAACCCCCCCCCCTCAACACACACCCACACACACACACACACACACTCAGACACACCCCAGGACTGCAGATTCATCACACATGAGGGAGTCATGAGGAAACCAGCTACTTAGATCCTGTTGAATTAGTTCATTATCTGTTATGAATCAGGGAGTTGTGAAGACTGAAGTCAAATTTAGTGTAGTGGCATGTCTGGAGAACGGACTAACACAGAAATCTTTAGCAATCACCATCCAAATAAATGTTTCATTGATTACATCACTTGGTTCCTGACACTGCCATGATTACAAAACCATAGATGATGCTTAAGCCACTGTTAAAAGATTGATTCAATGTTGAATAAATAAGCGAGGAAAAAAACTCAAATGTGAGATAGGAAAAACTTACAGGCGACTCTATACTTTATAGGTCCATAATTTCCCAGGATGTTCCCTTGAGAGAACTTGGTACTAATTACAGGTAGAATATGTATTTCATTGTTCATTTGTAAGATAAAGGGCCACCAAACTCATCATTTACTTCTACGGGACGGTCCTGTAAGTTGCTCTAAACACACCTAAATGGTCATGCATACAGTAAACACGCAGGGCTGCGCACACACACTTCTCACACGTAAGCAAGGGTCACAGCCACAGTTGTGGATGGAATTGTGAGGTTGTTTGTTTTTGCTGCCTTAAAGTTCTGATGTGTGGAATAAATGCACATATTAAGGTAATGTGTGTTGTATTTCTACAGCACTAGTAAACTGCACATGTTGAAGCCTTACCCAGTTTGAACATCATCATGGTGATCAGCACCGTCCTCTGATATCTGGACCAAACTCTTCCAAACTCCATTGTGAAACAGGCTGCCGAGGTTCCCAGTCAGTTTAGTAATGATGCTGTCAGTCCGCAGGTTCCCCATCCAACACACTGCAGCGCTCCATCCAGGCTGCTCCAAGTTAGCTGCTGAGAGTGAACACCAGCACCTCCATGCCTGACCACTGCCGGACTCTGGGACTCTGAGTGTGTGTGAGCGTTTGTTTTGGAGTGAGTGTGTGGTGTGTGTGTGTGTGTGTGTGTGTGAGTCTCTCTGGGGACCAAGCTGGGCAGGAGTAAAGCAGAGTAATCACCCCAGCAGAGAGTGAGGGGAGGAAAACATGAGCTGGAGTGCTGGATTGGACCGCCGGTTCACTTATCTGTCGCTGTCTCTCCCTCTGAACCAGTTTAGAACTGGACTCCCTGTTCACTGCCATTATTTCCATATTTACATGTTTTTCAGGAATTTCTCAGTTCACGCACATTCAATCCAGAGTGACTCCAGTCAGTCACAGTGGTGCTGGGATTCAACATCTCACACATGGACATGTACAGCTTTTCATTATGGATCAAACTGCTAATTATTTTTCTGATTACCAGATGAATAGCTTGCTCTGTAAAATGTCAGAAAACACTAAAATTGGCGATGTCTTAATACTTTTAATTAATGCTTGAAATTTTCAAATAATGAGCGATAATTGTCAAAACGTTTATTATCAATCATCTAACCGCTTAAGCAACTAATTGTTTCAGTTCTAGGCATTTTGCCACAAGAATTGATACTCTAGATGGCTGCTGAAGGAATAAGTGCACAATATTTCCACAAAAAAAGTCCAAACATTCGTGTTTTAGGGTCGATTTCAAATGGAGAAATAACATTTGAGATGTTATTTGGTGAATGTGCTAAATTATCAGCTATAGGTCACCAAATTATGAATGAAATACAAATCAGATTGACTGACATTTACAAGACTTAGACTTCCTTCAGGCCAAAAATGTCAGAGGCGCATCTCACAGTCAATACGCACTCTTTCTTTGTTACTTAATTAATGGTCCTGTAGCTTCTTTACTACCTGTGCCATGGTCTATAGGAAAAAAAATGCTATTTTGTCTGACTGTGTGACTCCATCTGTATTTCAATAGATTTATATAAATGACTTAAATCTTAACACTCTACAGCCATAGATATATTTTAATTAAGGTCATCCACTCCTAATAACATTTTTTTGAATTGGTAATGATAGTGATGTGTGTGTGTGAATGATGTGTTTATCACTTACCACCTAACCTTATTTAATATAATGTTTTTTTAAACCATGAACTGCTGTTTTAACTTAGAACTTCACTTTCACCATAACCTTTTGACAAAAGCTAAAAAAAAAAAAAATTTAAATAAAAAAAAATTATTAATTAAGGTGGTGTCCAACCCTCCAAGACAATGATAACATTTCTAAATGTACTTTTTAAGATTTTTGCACCTTGAACGGCCGCTTTAAGATATGATGGTTTTGTGTGTCTAGGATCCACCCTGTCTCCTAAAATATATTTTTTTGGGGGGGGTTGGTCTGTTCTGTGAACACTAATGCTTTTCTTCTTTGGGTGAACCATCCCTTTAATCAGTGACAAAACAGACTGGAAATAATATGAACTTTTATACGACCTAATAAATCTTGTTGTCAACTTAAAGGTTTCATTACATTTATGTGAAGAATGAAATTTGCAGCTCCAGTATAAAACATAAACTCATTACTGTCACCCACTGACAAGTTTGTTTTGAGCCAAGCCTGGAGTCCAGCTCAGGATTATTATGGGTGTAGGCTTTGGATGAATGGATTGCTGCTCCCCAGTCCCCTCAACTTCCACCCCCACTTTTGGGAGCAGAGGTGGAGGGAGCTTATCCAGCACCTATCTTGGCAGAGGCCTCTGTGGCAGCTCGACGAATGCCTTGCTCACCCCCGCTTCCACTCCCACCCCCACCCCCAACCCCCAACTGCAACCCCAGGGCCTGAGCCCAGCGTCAGGCTTAACTCCAACCTGCTGCGTTCACAACAACAAAAAAGTTTAATTAAACACTCGGGGAGGGAGGGGAGGCGTCGAGGAGAGACAGGCCTCCTCACTTCAGCGCCTTCGACAAGCAGCATGCAAATGTGTAAAGTTGTGAGTCACAGCTCCACATTCCTCAGTGACTGGCTGCTGCTTTCATTAAAGCGGCCACACAATGGAGAAAATAGACGGCGGGCTGACACGGAGTCTCAGCCGGGTCGGCCACACAAAGAGCCGGCCTGACAACGCTGACAGCCTCTCTGTTGTCTGTAGGTCCGTCTTTCTGTCCTGGAAAAGTGAGGTACACATTTATTCGATATATACTGCGCTGAATTTGAAAGACTAATCACTTCATTTGATCTCACTTTGATTTGTGGCTCCCACCATTCATCAGTCTTACATGACACTGGAATAAGTGTACACTCTAAAAATAAATGCTTTGGCTCAACAACAAACAAAAAAACGCAACAGTTTGCATCAATCATGTTCAACCAATGGACTACATTGAGTTAGGGGAATTAGCTTTTCATTGACAAGCAGAGGTATTATTAATTAACACTTACTTAATAATTGGTAGCCTAAGCACACGTTTTTAAAATTAAGTTGTTCCAACAAGTTTTTCCACATTATTTAAACTAAATTTTTAATTGTTATGTACTAATTACCATAATTATGACAAGTTTTGAAACAACCTATGCTAAGCTAAGCTATGCTAACCTAAAGGGTAGGATGGCCAAATTACAATGCTAAATATGACTAGCGTTAGTCATGCTAAATATGACTACAACTACAATGTAGTTGTAGTCGTAGTCGTAGTTAAGTGGGTTGGGGACTTGAAATTCTCTTCTGAAAAATGATGTTATCAAGCCAATTTCATGAAGTTACTACAACTTGAACTTTGTTTTAAATCAATTAACACAGAAGTTTGAGTTTAAATTACACACAATATTAAGTTGATGTAATTACCAACATTATTATGTCAACACAACTCATCAAATGAAGTTTTCTCTGAAGCAATAAATTAGAATTTTTATCTTGCAACTGTGCATTTAATTAAGTGGTTGTAATAAGGCCCCTACTAAATAGATTTTAGTTACATTTGGATGGAAACCTAGCTGCTGTGTGGGTACCTGTGTTAGCTGGGCTAGCGGCTCTACTTCGGTTCGGTTAACGTTACTGTTTGTCAGCCCTAAATATCTCAATGCTCTGAATACAGCTGTTATCAGCAGGCTCGTGTTGTGTTCACTGCCACTGAAGAGGAATACATCTTGTTCATGTACAACACGGTTTAAATTAGTGTAATCTAATGATCTACAGGTGACGTGAAGATGAATTTAGGTGTGCGTGTTCTCATGACTTGACCACCACTTAGATGACTGTTCCAGCCTTGTTGTATTTGTTTCAGAGCAGTTGGACAGATAAATCCAGCTTCATCCAGGGCGCAGACAAACCATGACAGGGGGTCATCATCTGTATGAACGAATACTGTCCGGATTAACGAGTCAATCTGTCCCACAGTATTTGCAGTTTATGGTACCATACGGAGCAGTGCTCTGAGGGATCTGCTGGATACTAAAAAAACAGGCTTACAATGCACAATACAGTCACAAGCAGTTATAAACTTCACGCCCGGAAAATTAGATCTACTAACAGGATGCCCACACTCGCACCTCCTTTACACCTGCACTGTATGGTAATGCAGCCTGGGGCTGAGAGCCACAGACAGAGCAGGGAAGTCAGAAAGTAGTGAGAGACAGACTAGCACATTGTTGGCTTTGGTCTTTTCATGTGATTTGTTGAAATAAGAAAAACATAGAATAATACCAGCCTTATCTTTTTAAATATCTGAAAACCTTTTTTTATTGTAATTTGTTTAGAATTTGTGACCTGACCCTTTGAAATAAGGACAAACCCGAGCAAAACTTCAACCTAAACTTGACTAAAATAACCCCCCACAGGGATTAGTGCACAGATATGCGTTTTTTGTAAGACATATACGTATACATATTTAAAAAAATTAATTAATCCATTCTGTTAAAATTTGTGTCTCAGAGGTGAACAACGCACTTGCTCTTGTGTCTGCAAACGTCCAGTGTCCACTTGCACAGAGCAGTTAAAGACGGAACACTGTTGGTGGTATTTTACAAGCTGTGGGAAGAGCGGCAGCTGTGTGCTAATGGGCAGCCAATGCTAATTCTGCTATTGAATGGTAATAGAGGTTTATAACAGTCAATCATTGCCCACTGAGGAGCATCTATTAACACTCCGGACCACAGCCGCTACAGTCAGAATAACACTCAACAAAGCTTTTGAAGCAATGTCAGACACATGCAGGATTGAAGCACCTGGAATGAAAGGTTAGTTGTTCAAAAGGTAACATTGATTTTTAAAGAAAGTATGATGCCTCTCATTCTGTGTTTTCTTCAAGAGGCATCCCAGCTAACATTTCCCATCTTCCCCTGAGAGAGGAGGGACAGGGCCATTTATAATTTATGGGGTTCCTTATAAAGTTCCAGACTGGAGATGGGTAGCAGTGGGTACTCTATCTCATCCTCACTCCCTCTTTCTCGCTTTCTGTCTATATCTCTCCCCCCACACACACAAACACACATTTCCCTCCCCTGCACATCTTCACATCCATTCCTGTCTGGCCCTCCGCAACAATGGCATCTCAAAAGAGCTCCAATTGCCTTGTGACCCTTACCTTCACCCCCTCACTCCCTCTTTTTTTAAAACTCTGCCAACAAAGAATGCTGCTGGAGCTCAGATGGGGAGGCATTCAAACTCAACAATTTAACAACCAATCCACTGTCACTCACATCCATGGTCACATGTCCACAACTGCTCAGCTTTGTATTCAACTAAATGTAAACGTTTCTTTTGATGCACTTCAAAAAGTTGCAGAGCCCAAAACTGGTATGAAAAATTGAGGTGCATGCGTGCTCACCGGTGATATTGTAGCACTAAGACTTAAACTCTATAAAGGCCTGATACCAGCCCCTAGAGGTTGCAGCATTCATTACATCTGACAGTGCTAAAGTGATACAAACTAAACAACAAACACACTGACAAATCCGTTTTGCCATTCTTAAAGCCACCAGGTTAAAAGAGGGTGGTAGTAGACAAAAGTCTTGAGATTAAAGAGCCACGCCACCGATTCTACACATGAACATTCATTTACTAGTCATGGTTAGTACTACTCAGCCTGGGAACACAGTTTTACAATGTCCTCTGTGGCTCTGGAGGAGCTTTATCAAGTCTTAGACCCATGATTCATGGTCCATGGTTGAATCTAATTGCTGACCCTTGAAGAATAATATCTTATTTACAGACTTAACTTTTTGTCCTGTGGCACTAGACTCCAACAATGGAAAGGGTCCATCTTTTGAAGAGCATGAATGTGCTCCATTAAATGTGCTGCAGTCCATGTTTCTTTATATTAAGTTTGATGAGGAAAGGTCAGAGGTTCACGGAAGTCATTAGGACTTACTCTGGGGACCATGAACATCTGTACAAAACTCAATGGAAATGTGAGCAGTAGTTGTCCAAATCAGCATAACATCTATTAAAGTTTCACAATTCCTTCCTGCAATTAAAAAGGGGGTACTGAAGTGAGCAAAGAACTGAATTTATGTGGCTTATTTCTACATCAGGCACCTGTTTTCCTTCTAAACGTACTTGGTAGTGCACAGCTGTGACAGCAGGTAACATTGTGAAGGTTGCTTGAAAGGGGCATGTAACTCGCCAAAGCCTCCCTGTGCAAATACAGGTTAAATGAAAACGAGTTTCACTATAAGCAGTCTGACAGCTGAAGTCATGATAAGAGGCTGTGAAAAATACAACACTGTAGTTCACCCCCTCCACGTCGGAATTAGTGTGGATAGTGGAGAGTCCCAGTAAGAGGATTCTGACCTGCTCAAGCATCTTAAAGAGCATCAGCACTAGATACATGACGGAATCCCTGAGGTTTCTCATTTGAGGGAGAAATGTTGTTGCCTGACAGTGGCTTGCCAAAACTCTGTTGTGACTTCACTAATTGCGCCGACTGTTGCTAATACCTGATTAGCACAATAAAGGGATTTACACGCCAACTGGGGCCTTTCTTCACTACCTGTCTGTGTGAGGGTCTTTGTTGTCTCCTGGCTTCTATTAAGATGTCATCCATGCACGACTGGAGTCTGCAACATACTGTACTATATACTTTCCAATAAACTAGGGGGATGTACAGCTAAATCTCCCAGTTCAACATGAGAACGTCCAGAAACAGCTGACCTCTTCTCTAATGATATTTTCTCTGTATGGTATAAAGAGATTGTCAGGCCTCAATCTGTTGTCCTGTCCTCTGGCCTCCAGTCTGCAGTAATCTTGATGAGGGGCTAATAAGCCAGAAAGACAGAGGCTCGCAGCAGTGCTCCCCCCCCACCCCCAAGTGGCCCCACGACCTTCCAAAACATCCTCCGTTAACCCTTCATCACCCAAACCCGGTCTGAAGTATGCCCGCTCAAATGTTCAAGTAATGAAAGGGATTGGAACAAAGCTGAGAGGGATCAAAGCAAACTTCCTCCTGTAATATTTGAAGGCAAATATAATAGTAAAACACTGCATTCCATTTAGCTTTTGAGATTGTGTCTGTCTGTCAGCTTAGCTCTGACATTACTACAAGGAATTCGCAGCAGGGGAGAGAGGACGGACCAGACAGACATGTTTTTATTGCTCTGGTGCGGCAAGTTCACTGTATTATAGGACTCTGCAGTTTGTGGCAGTTGTTGTATACCTGTTATAAGAGAATGCTATATGTTTAATACGCAACATAACAGTGAGAAATCACATACATTTAGAAATAGTAGGGTTTAACTCAATTTAAAGGAGCATTCAGCTTTTACACATGAAGGTCAGTTTACTTGTCATGCGGAGCACTAATCAGAACAGTGCAATGTCTTCAGTGTCATTTCTGATTACAATGAAAGAGTCCATTTACGTACAGAACAATTAAAATTATTAAAGAGCATAAATATAAAAAAAGACATAGTCAGTCAAATTTCATACAAATGGTTCTTCTGGATCTGTCACCTTAATACATCTACCAAACATGAAGCAAAGTATCTTAAACAAATAATTCCTAATCGTTATATTGTTATTAACCCTTTTTTTTCACCATGTCTCGCCCTGCACATTTAACTGAGAACATTTCATGTTTAGGGAAAAATATTCATATATATATGAATTGTTAATTTGCATATAAAACGTAATGACTACAGGAAACTCTTATCATCCCATCCTGGCTGTTAAAATCCTAATTTTCCACATCCACAGCGGCCCTAGCTAACCTGGGTAAAACTTCAACAACTTCAAATTATGAATTACTTTTAATTTGGTAATAATAACCATAAAAGACTAATAAAATGTTACTATAAACCCAAATAAGAGAATGAAGTTGTTCCTGATTTAGAAAAAAAACAGAGCAAGAGAACATTTTATTGGCAAAAACTCTGGATTTCCATTTTCCATGAAAAAAGTTCGCCGAACACAATTTAACAGTCAAGGCGCAAAAGAAATCTGTACCGTATTAAAAGTACACACTGCTTCCATTTTTCACTGTCACGCTTGTACTTTGCACTTATCGAAAAAGGCCCAGATATGGTTGGTTGGTTGTAGCTAATCAAACATAGTGCAATTTTGCTTTTTAAAATTTAATTCCAATTTTAAGTCTTTGTCATCAACCATTTTCTTTCCAAATGGAGAACCCAAAATGAAAGATAAATGAAATGCTTGTAAACTCATAAATAAACCTGTTTGAATCCTGTTTAAAATGAAAGAAAATGAGCTAAATCTGATAAAGTAGTGATGTGACAGGAATACTATTAGGAAAAATATTAAATTCACTATAAACACACTATTGAGACCCCTAAACACTCTAAGATAAATACATATGTTGTCGTGAATGTTGTGCATAATGTCATAGATTGCAGCAGTAATTTCATGGGCTGATATTATGCTGTATTTAGTGAGTGATCTTATATTAAGCAGATGAAAAGAAAGAGTGAAAGACGAAGCTGGAAACTTCAGAAGTCTGCATAGGGGACACCTATGGACCGTGAGCTGTCAATCAAGTCAACATATGTGGGACACACTGTACAAGATATCTGTATAAAATTTCACATCACAGTACATTTTTCCCCGAAAGGAATGTTGTCCCAATAGGTGTTTTGTTGTTACATCTTATGTTATATTCATCTTACATTATTTGGTATGATTACACACTATATGGCTAAAAGTATGTAGACACACCATGTACGCATACTTTTGTGTACTCTTGTGCTTTTCATGGTGTGAGCCCTTTAAATTCAAATGAAAATTGTGTTTGTCCTATTCCTGCTTCAACAAGACAATGCCCCCGTGCACAAAAGCCGCCTCTGGGATGAACTGGAACCCCGACTGTGAGCCGGACCTTATCACTTAACGTCATTGTTGGACCTCGCTAATGCTTGTCGTGGCTGAATGGGAGCAAATCCCTGCAGCCAGGGTTCCAACATCTGGTGGACAGCCTGAAACCAGAAGGGTGGGTCCGTATACGTTTGGCTATATAGTCAAAGTAATAATATTTGTTACTCGATGTCATAGTGACACCATGAAACTCTCCAACAATATCAAGTAGGAAGTACTGCCACTGTAAATGTAGAAACAGTACATTAGTATAAGCCCACAAAAAATATGTGGATGCAATAAAAGATCAAGATACATTACGCTACAGTAATACCACAGAGGATAAATAAAACATGAAATACTTAACATTTACTATACGGACTGTTGAGCATAACAGATAATGTTTCCAGATAGGAATATTATAGGAATATTGTTGTAAGGCCACTTCAAATAACTATTGAGCAGAAAAGATTAGATACAGCAGGTACAGCAGTGATGCTACATGGAGAAAGTCACTATAAGCTCATAGAGAACATGTTCCTATAAACTGATTACAGTGGTCAGTGGTGATGATGATTTCTGATCCTCTACGAGTCGAGTGAAGGTTCCAGATGTTTCAGCACTCCTCCCACCAGGTACAGACTGCCAGTCACCAGCACGGAGATGTGACCTCCCTCTCTGAGCCTGTCGGGGAGCTCAGTGGACTGAGGAGGGGCCGACTCCAGCTCCTCTCTCCGGCCGATCCACCGGAGGGCGCTGAGGATGCAGGGGAACACCAGGCTGCAGCTCACAGAGCTGCTCACCAGAGGGCGACGGCGGGGGCTCATTGCCTCTGCTGCATTCAGGCTCTGCCAGCTGCTCTGGTTTTCTCTGCACCGAGCCAGCGGGTGCTGCGCGCACACACCGGTGCTGTGGTGATCTGCAGAGGACAGTGGCACAGGAAAAGGCAAGAGAGCATGTGAGAAGACTTTCCTCTTTGTAAATGGATGGACTACTTTTACATCTGACAGGACCTCTGGCGCCCTCAGCATCCATCAGCTCAAACACTGATCCTACCAAAGTGCACCAGATCCCTCAGCGTACGTCACTGTGTATTAGATAGCTAAATCACTTACTTTCTTAATAATACATTCATCATTAATAATACACAACACATTAATACATTAAAATACAGTTTAATGACAATACATCAGCGTTGTCGTCTCGTCTCACCTGCACTGCTTGCGGGTGTTTCGGTAATGTTGGGGCAGAACAGCGCGTAGTCAAACTGGCAGGGCTGCAAGTCACACAGAGTCACGTGGTTTGATGGCACATAGACACGCAGAGGTGCTTTTTAGTTTGCTTACATAGGAGCACTGTAGTTTGTGTCACACTCACCACCAGCAGTCTGAGTAAAGCAGCAGAGTCCCTCTCTCCTGTTGTGTTGAAGAGCAAGATTCTGACTGCAGGGCCTCTGTAAGACAGAAGGAGATCTAATGCATTCTCTCTTTAAAGGGTCCCAAAATGACTAAAAACTGGCGTCAGCCGCACAGACATGTTTGGTTTTGAGATTTCCGCCTCCACAAAGTGGGGTTTAACAGCAACAATCACTGTCCCACTTGTATCCGCGGACCTCTCCACGAGCAGTTTTCATTGGAACTACTTTCCACTGAAGAAATAGTTGGACTTCAGCCCTCGTCATAACACAAGCAGACTGTCTTGTTTAGAACCTGTTCAGCCCTGAGTTTGGATTTTGGGGTCAGTGTCTGAACTATATATTGGAGTTTAAACCCTAACGTATGTCCAATTTGAGTTTCAACTGCCGTGTTCTCATACCGAGTCCGGTCTCTCTGCTGCGTCTCCTGTCTGAACCAGCAGACGCAGGCCTCCATGCTGGCGGAGGTATGGGCTCCGTCCAGGTAATATGTGACAGAACCTTGCCTGAGCGTCTGGCTTCGTCCTAACCACTCTGTCTCCTGTAGACCTGGAGGTATTAGGATGGGAGAAGAAGACACCCTTATTGCACGCGTTTAAAAGTAGGTTTTCAGGCGGGCTTTACATTTTGTGAGGAGGAAATGTGGAGCATGCAAACTGAAACAATTAGGTTGCACACGGAGACAAACAATTGGAATAAAATAACATATCTGCAGGCATCTCATAGATTATGATGACGTGGAGAAGGGAATTAACTTACTCATACAACTTTGAAAACAGTTTGGAAATAACACCAGAGGGATATTTAAGTTACAAAACCACTGTGGACATCTACAGACAGCCCTTAGATTGATCCACTCTGCCATGTCAATGTTTTCTGGGTCAGAACAGTCAAAGCCGCATATTTTAGCAGAGGATGAACTTGTTTTTAGAAACGCACCTTTCAGCATGGCCGTGCTGGGCTGGAAAGTGACTGCCTGGGAGCCCGGTCTGCAGTCGGCCGCTCCAGCTAATCTGAGGCCATCTGCAAGGAGCCACATCTGTTAAGGTTTCATCACAGCCCGCCTTATCTTTAACAATACTCAGGCAATGTATGAAGAACTGAGAGGAAACCCTAACCTATTGCAGTGAGGTGTGGGGTGTTGGCACTCACTAATAATTCTTATGAAGCAACATGTTGCCTTCTTCAGAATAAAAGCCGCCAAATTGTAGTATTTAACTTCCGACCTCTTCTATAATGTTGCAGCTTCTTGGCGTGTTTAGATCATGGAGTTCACCGTCTTCTTTAACTTTCGGTGTGGGGTTCTTTCTATTTCCCCTCAAAGACAATAGCAACAAATGCATATGAGATTTATGTGTGCCATTTTGACAAGGATGCATTTGTTTATTCTTGTTTTTCTTTTTTTATAGATTGTTTGTCATTTCTGATCATATTCTATACTTATTTGCACACATTTACTCCAAGGATACTTAACATTAATGTTTGCTCTTTCCTGCGTTACCTCTTATTTTGATATGTGTAACTTTTTGCGTGGACGCATTGCTTCATTTCAATGTAAACATCCTGATGTTTCGCTACTTGTGGTTTTTGCTCTCCTTGTATTATGCTGGTTCCAATTGACATTGAAGGTGTCAGGTGTGCGGTTCTTTCAAACATGATATTTACATTTTCAGTATTGTACCATTAAAGAAAGAATGATTTGCTTAAGGGCACCAACTAAATATCCTAAATCCTATTGCTATGTATGTCCAGGTTGTGTATTTTCATATTGTTTGATATGGTAAGAGATTTTTAATGACTTTGTAGTCTTTGCTCTCCATTTGAAAGATGCAAACGTTTCCGAATCATATTTGGACAAAAACGTTTTCCACGGTGCATTTAGGAAACACACCTACCCCCTCTCTCCTCTGCCTTGTGGCGCTGCAGCCAGCTGTAGCTGAGCTGAAGGGCAAGTGACGCATTCAAGCGCTGGTGTCTTCCCGCCAGTCCGAGGCTCACAGGGCCGACCACAGCTTCATACCAATCCAGCTCAGGACAGACCCACAGAGGACACTGCAGAGGACAGAGATTAATGAGGCCTTTATTACACAGAAAAGTCTATAAGAATAACAAATCCTCCCTCCAGCTGAAGGCCACAGCGTGATTCAAACAGTGGAGATGTTTTTTTCTGACCGAGCTGCCTTCTGACTGCTGGAGATGTTACAACTGAAGTATCTCAGCTTTGAAAATGAGAATCACACTCAGTGTCAGCCTACAGCTACACAACAACAACAGCCAAAAGGTCATTACGGCTTTAGTGGTCATATTTTTTTGGGATTTTATTGTATTGTACTTGAATACCTTCAGAAATGTTCTTTCCTAGCCTACAGAGATCCACTGTGGGTTTTGATTGTCCCTTTTATCCATATCATTTTTTTTAACATTTTGTTTGGATCCGTGTCACAGAAGTGTAACATTATTGTCATGTTTCAGTCACATGTTTAGATTTGCTGGGGCTAAGTAGAGGCTGAAGGCTTGACAGTCTCCTCACCCTGATCTCTTCGGCTCTGCGCTGCAGGACTCTCAGGGTGCTGGGCTGCTGTCTGACGGTGAATGCTGGGACACCTGGCTGAGGACAGAGGCAGTCATCAGAACACTGAACCACTAGTTGGAGTCACCGGATGTAGGCTGTTGGGATAAGCCTGCCATTGGCTGATTATTTCAGGGGGAATTCTCCTCCCCTTGCCCAAGACCATTGTGATTGGTTTAAAAATTTACAAACAGGCCAGAGTGCCTTGTTGAGGAGAATGAAAATTGTGGAAGAAAAGTGCCACCTTCCTGTTTTGTGTAATAAAACACTAATTTGCGCCTTATAAATAGAATGAATTACAGAATTACTTTTAGCTGCAAATCAATTTAGTGATGTATGTTATTGTCTCTGATGCTCTGATCTATGTGCTTTTGTTAAGTCTGGTTATGTTTTTTGTATGTATATGCACTTTTAGTTTGTTGTTCTTTCCCTCTGCTGCACTCAGAGGGTTAGGGTTTTAATTACAACAAGTACAAGGCTTTAGTGCTTCAGTCAGTCTCTGCTACAGGATGATACCAGTATACAAAAGCACAATGAAATGCACACATAAGTCATTCCCTCTGACCAGAATCTATATCTCCGTCAGGGAAAGCTCTCTGCCCCAGACCCTCTCACGACACGGGATCTTGATGCCGTTTTCCAAGACATTTGATTGGTCAGTAGTGCTTTTATACAAGTTGATCCGTTATCTCGAACACAGCCTGCTCCGGAGCAGGTTAAGTTGCAGCATAAGTTACCATGGCGATGTACCCCGGTAAGAAGTGAACCACCTTAGTAACCCTGAAAACCCAGGGTTAACCCTGAAGTTACCTCGCTAACCTCAAATACTGCTTCGTAGTCCAGGCCTCAGGTCTCACTTGCAAAAGAGCTCTTGATCTCAACGAGAATACCTGATTACTGTAAATAAAGCTCATATAGCGTGGTCATTTTGTCTCATTTGTTTGTAACACTTGTGTTGGGGCTTTGTTTGACCTTGAATATCCCAGCCTTCTGCCAAGCGATCTCCTCAATGGTGTCTCCAAGCAAACTGCAGTGATCAAAACCAAGAGATGTGATCCCACACACCCATGGCTTCCTGTGGACCACACATACTGTTCAGCTACTGCAGCGTGAACAGAAAACATTTCGTTTGCTTTTATTAAGCCAGATGATTAACCCATATTTGCCATAGTCATCACATTGCTGAAAACATTACCTGATTATGTTTGTGCAGTCGTACTGCCCTCCAATCCCAACTTCAATCACTGCCAAATCCACCTGAGTTTACAGAAATGTTATTGAGAACAGATTAAGGCTTATTGTGTGTGTGTGTGTGGGGGGGGGTGGGGGGGGGGGGGGGGGGGTTTGTCCAATTGGGTTAAGGTTAAGGTTACGGTTAGGGTAAGCCTCCAGGAAATTACTGTAAGTCAATGTGTCCCCAGAAGTGACCTATGTCTACATGTGTGTGTGTGTGTGTGTGTGTGCAGCTCACCTGCTCCTTCAAGAAGACGTGGAAGACCAGCAGAGTCAGGAACTGGAAAAAGAAGGGCATGGTGCCTCCATGGACATCCTGTAAATTCAAGTCAAAAATCAGTTAAAATGTAATTGTTTTGGAAAATGTCCCCTTAAAAGACTCCTCACTGACCTTGAAATAGCAAAATGATCTACAGGTACAAAAATAGCTTAATTTAAAAGATCCTAAATATGGCAGCTAAGTGTGGCCTATAAGATACCTGACCTATCATGTTTTTGCAGGGCACATAATGGATAACACTGTTACAGATTACATGTTGTAAATCAAGAAACAATAAAAGCTTGATTTATGGACTTTGTCAGGAGTGAAGTCTACTGCAGTCCTGATCAACAACAGGGCTTGACTGACTTTTTTCTACAAGGCTGCCACTAATAATAATGTTTCTGGATCTGGTAGGAATATTTGCTATTTTTGAATGTGACCGATCTTCATTCCAAAATGTCTAAATACTTCAAATACTGTCGAAATGACACCTTTCAGGCTGACCCACGTGGCTGTGACAAAAAACGTTCCCTGTGAGCATTTTCACATCTGCCAACCCTGTGCTTAAGGTTTGTTGAGTGTGTTGGACCACACTGAAATTGAGACCGAAGTGTCTCAACCATGAAAATGCCATAAAATTTGGTGCAGGCGTTCCTCTGCTCTTTCAGTTTTAAACATTCTCTTATCAATCTACCTCTGGCGAGTCCCTCAATTTACAGAAGTACAATATCAATGACAGCAGCGCCGTTGTATCTGCACCAACACACCTGAGAGTCATGAGAATTGATGCATTTGCTCATGTTTAGTAGGTTTTTATTTGGCATTAAAACCAGATCATTGAACCTTCATTGAAGTCACATGGACTGAAATCATGAGCCTACCTTTGTGTCCTCTAACCGCTCATAAGCTTCCCAAAAGTACTTAGTGAAAAGCTGCTTGCTGATTGGCCATCCATTGATGCGTATTCTTTCTCTGACATGAACCAAGTGTGGAGAGCTGAGGGCAGAAAGACTGAGGTTATTTTCACTGCTAAAATAAGGTTGTATCTAGTTGGTAACCCTAGATACGCAAAACTCTCGTGACCCTAACCCCAACCCTAAGCCAACGTTGACTTATTATTTTAACCCAAACCATGATCTTTTCCTAAACCTAACCAAGCAGTTTTGATGCCTAACCAAACTGCGTGCAAGAGTTTCACAAATCTAGGGTTACCATCCAGGCCCTAAAAATCTAACATAGTGAACTTCTCAGAAACTCCAAAAACAGTCTTGAGTTCATCCACCGGATTTTGGAATGGTTAAGCACCAAAAGCGTTGTTTCATTAAAGTGAAATTAAAACATGAAAATCACTATGGATTAAACACAGGCAGGTACGTTCTTTAATTAACTTATTTGCAAATCAATGAATGTACATCGATTTATTCTGTTTGCATTAAGATAATACAGTTAAACATGTTGACTACTACTTATTAAATACAGCTGTGCTCCTCCTGCTAGGACATGTCAAAATGTCTGCTGTGGAAAAGGGCTACTCTTCTGTCTTTAACAGAACAAAATTTAAATTCATTCATAAAGTCATTCATTTAGATTGCTGGAAAAAGTGTTGTTATTTCATAAACTGATGTGCCGTCCATCATATTCTAATTATTGTACATTTTTCGTTGTTACAATTTTCTACTACAAGTGGCCCAAGCCTTTGAGTAACAACAACAGGGCTATTATTGGCCAGCATTGTTTTCACATCATTTCACCAACAACCATGATATGGTTACCCTGATTGTTCTATACCTGTAATTTCAGCTACAGCAACATCTCGACCAGCTACTATGACAGAAAAGTACAGCATTGTATGTGCACCTATGAACACAGCAATAACATTCTCTACCTATTTGGGCTTTTTTTTCTGCTTTGAGCCATGATTCAGTTCTACATAAGTGTAATTTTTCCACAGTCAACAGCTCTCACATGTGGAGTCTTTGAAGAAGTTTAAAGACTGTGGACACTACTGTTCCTGCCCAAAACAAACTAGAGATAAACTCTTACTATCTCTCAGAGAGGCAGGCTTGTAACAGCAGTGTTGGTTAACCATTAATTAGTTGGAGAGCAAACCAGTATGACAAAGTCCAGACTACAAACTGAAGAACATTACCATTTGAATGCCAAATTCTGTTTGTGTGTGTGGGGGGGGGATTATGATGTAATCATAACGGTTGTTTTTATCTGCAGAATCAAATCTTTTTAAAACATACCACGGTTCAATGAGATTTTGTATGCTATCGCTATAATACAGTATTTGTATAATATTTTATGGCTTCTGCAGGGTATCTGTGTGTCTCTGTGCGAACACTAACCTCTTCATTATAATGAAAGCTCCAATACAACTATAATGTTCCTATAACATTTCATTCTCCATTTGTTAATGCATCAAACAAAACCCCACTCAGTTCTTTTGTTGTACCTGTAAAATCCAGTCCGAAAGCCGTGACTCCTGAGTATTCTTTCAGTAAAAGCACATGTTGATCCCTGGAAGAAAAAAAAAAGGAAAGTAGCATTTCATCAGTCATAGCGGCGTTTCATTGACAAATTTGAGTGCAGTAAAATACTGGTTTTTGCTGTTTTCATACCTTTCCTTTGGTCCCAGTGACATGGATGATGTTGAGTTTGTCCAGTTCACCCACCTGAAGAAATGCACAAATAACCATGAGGGAACTTACCGAGGTGGCAGTAAACTATACATTAAGATCAATGCAGGTGAGTGATGTAGTCCTATAAAACAGCATTACAAATGTAAGTCTTTATGGTGTTTTCTGCCTGGGACCAGATACCATAGGCATTCTGATGGACACCCGAGGGTCTCTTTTACACTGCAGCCCAGTGGGAAATGCAACAGAAAAATTAACATGAGTCACTGTGCATACTTTGAGTGCAGTTTTGAGGTGCTTCATGTTATATTACTTTATATTTCACGACATTTCACAGGGAGATATTGTACTTTTTACTCCATTACATTACATTATTTGCAACATAATGTTGCTTAATTATATACAACTACAGTTATTAGCTGCTTTGCAGAATACCATCTGACACAAAACGCAAGATCAACCGAACTGATATAATATGATGCATTGTTATAGATTAAACTATAACAAGTAGTTAAAATTAGCCCCACCTCAACCAGCTTTAACATATAAATGCTATGTGCACGTTAATGCATTAATAATAATAATAATAATAATAATCAAGTAATATAGTATAGCACTTTAGAAGGTAACAGTGAGCACTTTTGATACTCAAATTTTGCACATTTTGCTGTTAATACTTATTTATGCACTTTTACTTAAGTAAGATTAGGATTGCATGGCTTTTCCTTGTAATGGAGTATGTTTACATTATGGTATTAGTACTTTTGCTTAAGGGATCCAAATACTTCTTCCACCACTTTTATAAAGCATAGCACTCATGTAACTAACTGGAAAGATGCAATCTGGCCATACTACTTGGAAAGTCAGGCAAGGTTCAAGCTATGGCCATCACCCGTGGCTATTTAAGTAAGCTACTCATGTCATTTGGCGGGGTTATGGGTTAATTAAGACAGAAGATGATCTTTTTATTTGGGTCTTTGTTCTCTGCACACTGAGTTTTACCTCGACTAGTAAGATTGGAAACCTTAATGAAAGAAAACAGAATGGGTGTGCCTGTGTCTGTCTCTAATTGCTCAGGGCTCCTCTCACATCAAACACAAACAGAAGAATGGGAATTATTCAGCCACACTTGGATTGAATAATTGTAATAATTGTAATGTTTCGTACGTACAGTAATGCCAGTGCGATGGAGGAATCCCTGCATGGCGTGGAGCTGCTGGCCTGGGTTCTCCTGACGTCCACGCAGCCGCTCCAACACTGCAGCATAGTTCTGCAGGCTGTTCAAGACACACACAGCTCCCTGAGAACATGCACAGACACACACACACACACACACACACACACACACACACACACACACGGTGACATTTTTAGGAGCTACAATTCAGCAAAAATGAAAGCATGTTAGAAAAAGTAACCTATTTATTTACATCATTAATGAAGCATGAATGTACATTAAAATACTCATGGTAACCTCACATGTTTAATAATACTCACTTGAAAAGTTTTGGCCCTGCTCACGGCGGCAGTTTGACCCAGCACCATGGTAGTAAAGCCTTATCAGTGAATAAACAGCCAATCACTCCTCCACGAAAAACTACTGAAATGTGAATTTACATGCAGCAGAAGCCAATAAAATGAACACAACTAATAAACTCTCTTGGTGGCTTTGAGTCGAGCTGAGCGTGAGAGGTATCAAACTAGTGCGATCAGGTTCCTGTCCCTTCTTTTTTTTTTTTTTTTTCTTCAGCACGAGGCGGCTGTTTGCACAACATTTCTGCCCGTTTACAGCCTCATTAAAAACATGCTGCCAGAGGAAAGACACATATATGGAGACAGTGGACCAGCACTGTCAAAATATCTATCTTAACAAGTCAATTAGTTTCCACATTCAATTTTAATTAACTAAAAAGAAAGAAAAAAAGAAAAGATGATACTTTTCAATGTAGTCTTTTCCTTTAAACAAATCACAATGAAGCAGTTTAAAGCAATGACCCTGAATGCAAGATACTTCCTGATATGAGCCGAGCAAGTGAACCTCATCGGTAGCAATAAATTGGTCAAATGGATTTCCTGGATTTCAAGGTGAAGTGCTCTGACTTCCTACTTCACAATCCATCAGAGATGAGCCTCCGGTGTGGTCTTGGATCAGCTCGGTTGTCAAAAGATGAGGTTAAGCTGCCTGGACACATGATAATATTCAAGTCCCTTTGTCTGTTTGTTTAGCTGTATAGATTTTAGGAGAAGGTGGCCACCCACCTGAACTGAGCTGTATGTTACATGAACAGAGCAGCTTGATTTTAGTTTAAGCATTTCATGATTAATCAAAAAAATGGTGATATTTGATCATCATGTTCTTAATTCTTAGAATAATGTAACAATGAAAATTTTTTAAAAACAAACAAATTGGCCTCATTGGCCACCTCAGCATTTTCAAAAATCATATTTTGTCACATTTTTTTATCATGTTATTTTTTGATTTGTGAGTGCTGTACACTCAAAAATGAAACTACACACTTCAGTTTTTCAAAGTACTGACGGCCTGTAACATCACCAGACGGGAGAGTAAGATGTGGAGTTGATGGTCAAAGAGCTGCGAAGATTTTCGCTTATCTCACGCATGAAGCTGTGTCTGCCTATCAATAGACTTAACATGTTTTATTATTAGTCTTAGTGACATTTGAGGCAAAGTAGAACTTTAGGGGATTTGTAAGTGTACAATGTCAAAAACAGAGAACATGGTCATATTTAACTGCACTCTTCCCAAGTTTAGCCTTGACTAATTGGAGCCTGGTGAAATTTTGCATCAAACATTCTCTCCATATGTTTCGACATCTATCTCTCTGTATATCTACCGGTCTAGACAGATAGATTATTCGATCATTAAACTGCACATGCGTGGCAACTAGGAGTGGATGGTTTCGCTAAATAATGCTCAAGTAGTAACTCCTACTACCTGGAAAAGCCAAATCCATAGCAGTTGTAAATGTGTAAGGGTATAATGTTAACATGTCCTAGAAAAGGACTCAGACCTAAAGCTACTTAACCAGAGTTACAGTGCATACACACAGATTGGTGATTAACTTATGGTTGGCAGATTTATTGATGTAGTTACTTCATTCATTGTTTTACTGTAACACCTCAAGCAATTTGAGGGCCAAATCAATTTGTTGCTCTGAAAAGTCTTTTTGTTGCCTTTTATTGTAGGTAATGGATGTTTTGATGCCCTGAACAAATGAGAGTTAGGCTCTGAATGAGCCTAAACTGTACTTCTAATCTATCATGAAATGTATTTCAAGACCTTCATAACCACCAAACGCTTGCTTTACCTTATTCCGTGTGTTCCCAATGCATTGGCACTCTTGGCCACTGCCTATGTCACAGTACAGTATACCACAAACCACCACTGATTGCAGCTTGCAATTAACCTTACAATTCAAACACAGCTGTTCTGGTAAAGTTCATGCATTTACTGTTACTGACAAACACTTTGGTGTAGAAATCAGTCCAAGAGTTTGGTCCAGAGTAAGATATCTGAACAGCTACTGGGCAGATTGCCATGACATTTGGAAGACTATCCTCATGCTTACTCAAGTTATTGATATTGGTGTTTTTTCCTCCTTTTCTGGCATCCAACTCAATCAGTTGACTACGGACATTCACAGTTTTCAATTCATTCAATCAGATTTTGTCACGGCCTCGCATCATGGTTTGACCATGTCCTGGAAGTAGGATGGGCCTGAGCCATTCGCAGCACGGTAGGCAAGTACCAGTGTCTTGAATCGGATTCCAGCAGCCACTGTTAACCAGTGCAGGGTGTGGAGGATCGGTGTAGTGCAGGAAAACATGGGTAGGTTGAAGACCAAGCCAGGCTGCTGCATTCTGGATGAGATGACCTTTGAATCCGCCCACTCCAGGAGGTTGACTGCTTCTGGTCTGGCATGTGGTCAAAGCAATTGATCCAATGAGCACAAAGGGGAACTAACGATTAGCCAATCAGCGCCACAGGCAGGACTAACATTGGTTAGTGATTGGTTAGGGAAAATCGAACCTCCACCATGGAAATTGTGGAGGCAATGTCAGACTGAAGATGGAAAAGGAGTATTGACAATTCTGTCTGATATCAGGCTGGACACCGCCAGGAGCAAGTTGCACTTCAACGTTTCCTGTTGTATACACAACATCAAACGAGTTAAAGGTCCCATATTGTAGAAAGTGAGACGTCTATATTTTGTTTGATTATAAAGCAGGTCTAGGTGCTGTATAACTACTGTAAAAGTATCAAAACGCTCAGTCCATAGAGAAACGCACACAGCCTGTATTCAGAAACTGTGCCTTTAAACAAGCCGTCAGGACTTCTTTAACGTTGTGATGTCACAACTATACAGTCACCGCTCTCAGCCACGCCCCCAACAGGTCATCTGCTCCAGGCACGGCATGCCCACCAAGTGCAGGGACGCTCATCCACCCGCTCAGTCTGTCTAAGTTATTGGAGCGCTCTGCTCAGGACTACTCT
The DNA here is from genome assembly GCF_043641665.1 of Enoplosus armatus. NCBI lineage: Eukaryota > Metazoa > Chordata > Actinopteri > Centrarchiformes > Enoplosidae > Enoplosus > Enoplosus armatus. Next base: position 21,752,373 of record NC_092183.1, on the reverse strand, counting down.
TCAAGTGTTTGGAGGTTGTTCAGTTTGTCTAAAACGGCTTGTTTCAGACAGAGGGGGAACTGAGGGGCTGCAGAAAGGGCCAGCAGAAGATAAATAAGGATTTTATTGAACTGTGAATCATGCAAAGCTACTCTAGTGGAGTCCCAGAATAAAAATATGGAGCTGAAATGAGCATAATATGGGGCCTTTAACTTCTTTCAATTAGTCTCTCCTGACTCCTGTCCCTCTATAGTGCCATCATCCAATAAGAATTTCCACTTCCACACAAGGGTCTGTATCACATACTGTATATCAGATCATGTATCACATGAGCAGACCCATGGTCTCAATGGAGCAAATATTTTAATTTGAATGACCCCATAACCTGACCTCACTTACTGCTAAGGCTCTAAAAATATCAGTATGTTGTTTGTCTGGGCAAGTATACCCGACAGATTTCATTTCATTATGTTGTTGTTGATTAGTTAAATTAGTCTTTTTTTTTTTCATCATCCAGTTTATTCAGACCCTGTCAATTCCTTTTAGACTTGCTCGTGATAAACGCCAGCACATGTCAGTTTTCATCACATCTGACTCACTGAAAGCAGGATAGGAACACACAAATGCAAAGGCTACCTGACAGACCTGTGGGACTGCTTGCTGACCTGACGTACATTAAGTCCCAGCTATACCGCTATGGGTCTCTTGATGCTACAGAAAATCTAAAGCACCGCCTAAACATGGAAAGCGACAACTAAATTATACGGCATATGTTTAAATAGCAGGGTGTTTTTTTACAGGAGTCTGAGAATGCTTTTGAAATTTTAAGTGTTTCAGCTGAGAGCTGAGGCGCCCAAAAGCTGCAAACTGGTATTTTGTGCTGGAGGTATTTTCCTCACATGTAGAGCAGGTGACACTCAGCAAGTACAGCCAGGCTTCGCCTCCTGTTTCCAACGGCTCCTCATGCAAATGCAGCTTTGATTATATAGCTGTACTTCATATAAGATTTATCAGGTAAATTACATTCAATGAATGTCAATGGAAAAGTGTGTCCTTTGCATTTGATCCATTTTAAGACACACACAAAGTGTCATCATGAAGTGCCCACAAACCAACTCCAGATTTGAGGACAGTACAGGAGTACTCCTAATACCCAGTTTGCGTATCTTTACATTGTGGGGGACTCCACACAGAGAGGCCCCTGTCAAACCCAGGACCTTGTTGCTGTGAGGCAACAATACACAATACAATGGTCCTTGCATGTAGTGATTACCTGTAACGTAATGGATCTAGTTCTATTAACAAAGTGTCTCCGAAATTAATCCTGAAAATAAATAATAATAGCTGTTGGCTATTAATATAATTATTTGACACACTTACAATTAGACAATCCCAAATTCGGTGAGAGCAGCAGTCCAGCCATATCATTTTTTGTTAGAATTAAACAGTGATTTAATTTATGGTAAAATTCTACTTATGAATGGTCTGATGTTTTTATGGATAACTCTTATTTGTTGATAGTGTTTTATACTTGTGTGAGTGTATTGTTGATTTCAGATCGTTAGGGCAAAGTGTACACTTCCTCCACTTTCTTTCCTCTCCTAGTTACGTTGCAACTTTACTATGCGCCAATGCTTTTTATCGTTTGTCAGCTTTTAGTTGTACCAGTAACAAATTAGCTGTTGACCCAACCCGAGCACATTTACATTGATGTGCACATCAATGTCACCTGCCACCTGTAAATAATAAACAGAAAATAAACAGACATTAATGCTAGAAAAAAAGGGTAACACCAAAACCACCAATAAACTGATTCAGCTAAGTATTGTCTGTGTATCCAAAGCTGGATTATTCCTCTATGCCATAGACCTCCCACCTCTCTAAATAGTCACTAGTGCACCAAATGTGTATTACCCCATAGCTTTTCTCCTGTTTGAGTAATGTTTATGAAAAGTCTCCAGCATCCAGCTGTTTTAGGAAACTACTGTAAATGAAATGGTCGAGGCTGAGTGCCACAGACTGGAAAGTCAAAGAGTAACATATTGTTGATTTGTTGACAATAAGAAAAATATAGATGAATGCCCATGTTACCCTTTGAATGTGAGTCAACTATCTGACAAATAAACACTATGGGCAAGGTCTGTTTAGTTGGATGGGTACATGGATAAAAAGAAAAATGTTCAATGATTGCAGCTTCCTCCCTTAATAATAAGAGCCCTATTACTCTTTCTTTCTATAATCACTACACCATTAATTTGAGGCCCTGTCTGGTAAAAAGGAATCATAATGAGTGTAATTGCAAAGCATGGTATGCACTTTTTCAATAAAAACATTTATGAGCTACTCATCAAGAATTCTATAAGATTACATTCATGAAAAACACATAAGGGTAAACCTGACACCCCTCTCATGCAGTGTGAATCTCACATTTTACCCGGATGTCTTGTGAGTTTTTAAGATGGAAAGTGGCCACACGGTCTGGATGCCACGAGTCTTTAATGTGGCCTTCACCTCTGGCTTAACTGCAGTCTTCGTTTCAGGGGCCTGCAAAGGTTTGTATGCCTCTCTAATCTATACAGGGAAAGGTTACATTTTGTGGGTAGAATGCTTACTAAGTTAGATGGGGCCAACACACAGGTCTTACGGGCCAGATGTTTGTTTGCTATTCAGGTTCATCATGTTAATTATACCAAAAATATCACAATCGATGTAATTATGAAGCAACAACAGATGAATATATCCTGTGACATTCAGAAACACCTGGTCCTGTTACTGTCATCTTTTTTTGCTGCAGTTCTGATGACAGGATCCAAGGTTTAATCCACTTGGGGGCTTGGTTGTAATTTGATTAAAATAGGGCTGCAACTAACGATTATTTTCATTACAGATTAATCTTGCATTTACATGCACGAGGGATTGACAGGAAATGCACCACGTAATCCAGTGTTAACTAATTTGAGCTGACTGATATGAGTCTCACTGTTTACTGTTCACTCTCCGACAGCAGTATCAGAGCTGGATTAAGTTACTGCTAATGTTGCTGGAGGAATGCATATTACAAAAAAATGCAATTAATCAAATTACCACAAAGTATTTTGTGCCCAGGTCATTTGGGGCCTTTGGGTTGGGCTGGTAATCCAGCCTCAACATGATCAAGTGCCCTCCAGATTAATATGATTTCATTCTCACAATGTTTTTCGTCATCAAGGTACATTAAGTCACACTAATCTTCTTCATGCCCTTTCGCTTTCAAGTGGACATCTTGTTTTGTCCACCTTTCTGTTTTTAATGAGGTTAATGAGTCTCGAAATCCTTCCTACTGGACTATTGTAACTCCCTGCTCTCTGGCATCAATAAATAATCTCTGTCCTGTTGACAGCTCATTTAAAACTCCACTGCCAGTGTTAACCGGGAACTAAGATACACTTTAAAAATAACATCACTTTTAAAATAGCTTTTCAGTCATCTATTTTTAATTTGTATTGCTTTAGTTTTTATTTGTGTTTTGCTCTTACTATGACACATTTGAAAATACTTCCTGATTGAACAGAATAGAAGAAAGCTGTCCTTCAGAGGACAATTACACTATAATTGACATTCTGTTCTTACTGTTGTTTTTCTTTCCTTTGTGCTTCTGTCTTCTCGTGCTGGTTATTAGTCAGTATCTGTCCTCATCTATAGGGGTGACATGTTTGTGCATATTTCTGTGGAGGTCACACAAAGGACTAAATGACATTTCAGAATCTCACCACTCTTGAGTATTTGACAGCACGGTTTTATGAGGCTGTTGTTGGGCAAACAACATGCTGCGTTATTGGAACCTGATCATAGCTCAGCCAGTTACATTGGTGTCGTGCGAATGTGCATTTCCATTTGCATTCATCTCGTTTAATGGCAGACTTTAACAGAACCTTTTTGTGAGTTGATTATAAAAGTAAACTTGTGGACCTGCATGAAGCCACAGACATGAGCATGGAATTTATCTGGCGCATAAACACAATCGGTGGAGCACTTAATTGAAGTGTGCATGGATACATTTAGTTACAAAACATCAGCTATGATCATTTTCAAAAATATTGGTTTCAGTATCTGCTTTTAAAATGGTATGATATTCAGAGTCTGAATTCCAGGCTCCATATGTGTCTAATTTCACAATATTTTGGGGTCTGCTTGTTTTGCTCAACCACTTTGGGAAAAACGACTCATCTACCTCAGAACAGAAATCTGTCTTTGTCTGAGGCCTGTGACTAAGCTGTTTAAAAATGTACTGTCTTAGAAATAGGATACATACGGGTGTAGTGACAAGGCTGGGTTTTCTGTGCAGACCAAATGTTAGAGTTGGAAAAATCTTGAGAATGAGGGAAAAACTATTTTCTTTGATTCTCTGTGGTGGTGGAGACACTGGTTGGATGTATTTGTCCTCAAATGGTGGCGGTGGGTGGTCTGCTGCTGGAGCTCAAGGCACTGCTTTGCCTAAGAACTCACAGAGCTGACTGCATGGCTGAAGACTCTTTGTCTTGTTATATTAACAATGGATCACATAATAACTTGTATGTGCCGCACACAGTGATGAATTTATCACTGACTCTGCAGTTCCTCTCAACCCTACAGAGCTTTATAGCCTCTTTCGGCTAATTGTTTTGGTTTACCTGCCGACTCATCATCAACATTGTTTTCAGTGAAAAAGCTCTGATCAACCCACTGTACACAACCTGCCCAGCACCAAACAGCAGACAGACACAGTTAGCGACCAGCTGGTGGTGGAACATTTAGCAGTTAAACAGCCAGATACTTACTCTCAGGAGTTGGTGGAGACCAAACCAGAGCTAAAAGAAGAAAGATTATTGGACTTACATTCATCAGGTGGACACAAACACGACTCCAAATAAATGCT